>NW_028324844.1:0-4211 GCF_052110815.1 Crocodylus siamensis
GGCCTTGCAGGACACCAGGACAACCCCAGGGAAGTGAATGGGGCCTTGCAGACACCAGGTCAACCCAATGCAAGCGAATGGGGCGTTCCAGACACCAGGTCAACCCAATGCAAGTGAATGGGGCCTTGCAGCCACCAGGTCAACCCGAAGCAAGCGAGTGGGGCATTGCAGACAGTTGGTCAACCCCAAGTAATCGAATGGGGCCTTGCACCCACCAGGTCAACCCCATTAAAGCGAATGGGGCCTTGCAGCCACCAGGTCACCCCCCACACAAGCAAATGGGGCCTTGCACCCACCAGGTCAACCCCAAACAAACGAATGGGGCCTTGCAGCCACCAGGTCAATCCCGTACAAGCGAATGGGGCCATGCAGCCACCAAGTCAACCCCCTGTGAGCCTATGGCGTCCTGCAGCCACCAGGTGAACCCCACAAGTCAACCCCAGGCAAGCAAATGGGGCCTTGCACCCACCAGGTCAACCCCAAGCAAGCCTACAGGGCCTTGCAGACTCCAGGTCAACCCAATGCAAGCGAATGGGGCATTGCAGCAACCAGGTCAACCCCAGGCAAGCAAATGTGGGTTTGCCGCCACCACGTCCAACCCCTGGAAGCCTATGGGGTCCTGCAGCCACCAGGTCAACCCAAGGCGTGCCTAAAGGGACTTCTCGGAGCCCAGGTCAACCCCAGGGAAGCGAAAGGGGCCTTGCAGGCACGAGGTCAACCCCAGGCAAGCGAAAGGGGCCTTGCAGCCACCAGGTAAACCCCAAGAAAGTGAATGGGGCCTTGCAGCCCCCAGTTCAACCCCAGGTAAGTGAAAGGGGCATTGCAGCCACCAGGTCAACCCGAGGTAAAGGAATGGGGCCTTGCAACCACCAGGTCAACACAATGCAAGCGAATTGGACCTGGCAGCCACCAGGTAAACAGAATGCAAGTGAAGGGGCCTTGCAGCAACCAGGTCAAACTCCTGCAAGCCAAGGGGCCCTGCAACCACCAGGTCAACCCCAGGCAAGCGAATGGGGCCTGGTAGCCACCAGGTGAAGCCCAGGCAAGCGAATGGGGCCTTGCACCCACCAGGTCAACCCCAGGTAACCGAATGGGGCCTTGCAGACACCAGGTCAACCCCAGGTAACCGAATGGGGCCTTGCAGCCACCAGGTCAACCCCCTGCAAGCCTATGGGGCCCTGCAACCACCATGTCAATGCCAGGCATTCCGAGGGGAACTTTTGGTGCCCAGGTCAAGCCCAGGCAAGCGAATGGGGCCTGGCAGCCACCAGCTCAAACCCAGGTAAGCAAATTAGGCCTTGCAGCCACCCGGTGAACTCCAGGCAAGCAAATGGGGCCTTGCAGCTACCAGGTCAAACCCCAGGTAAGTGAATTGGGCCTTGCAGACACCAGGTCAACCCAATGCAAGCGAATGGGGTGTTGCAGCCACCACGTAAACCAAATGCAAGTGAATGGGGCCTTGCAGCCAGCAGGTCAACCCCAGGCAAGCAAATGGGGCCTGGCAGCCTCCAGGTCATCCCCAGGTCTGCGAATGGGGCCTTTCAGCCACTAGGTCAACCCCCTGGAAGCCTAGGGGGCCTTGCAGCCACCAGGTGAACCCCACGTCAGTGAATGGGGCATTGGAGCCACCAGGTCAACCCAAGGCAAGCGAATGGGGCCTTGCAGCCACCAGGTCAACCCCAGCTAAGCGAATGGGGCCATCTAGTCACCAGGTGAACCCCAGGAAAGCGAATGGGGCCTTGAGCCATCAGCTCAAACCCCAGGCAAGCCTACGGGGCCCTGCAGACACCAGGTCAACCCAATGCAAGCGAATGGGGCCTTGCAGCACCAGGTCAACCCCAGCCAAGCGAATGGGGCCTTGCAGCCACCAGGTCAACCCAGGCAAGCTAGAAAACGGGGCCTTGCAGCCACCAGGTCAACCCCAGGTAAGCGAAAGGGGCCTTGCAGCCACCAGGTCAACCCCGAGGTAAGTAAATGGGGCCTTGCAGCCACCAGGTCAACCCAATGCAAGCGAATGGGCCTTGCAGCGACCAGGTCAACCCCAGGTAAGCGAATGGGGCCTTGCAGCCACCAGGTCAACCCAATGCAAGCGAATGGGGCCTTGCAGCCACCAGGTGAAGCCCTGGCAAGCCTAAGCGAAAGTGAAAGGGGCTTTGTAGCCACCAGGTCAACCCCAGGTAAGCGAATGGGGCCTTGCAGCCACCAGGTCATCCCAATGCAAGCGAATGGGGCCTTGCAGGCACCATGGTCAATCCCCTGCAAGCGAATGGGGCCTTGCAGCCACCAGGTCAACCCCAGGTAAATGAATGGGCCTTGCAGACACCAGGTCAACCCCCTGCAAGCGAATTCGGCTTTGCAGACACCAGGTCAACCCTAGGTAAGCGAATGGGGCCTTGCAGCCACCAGGTCAACCCCGGCAAGTGAATGGGGCCTTGCAACCACCAGGTGTAACTCAGGCAAGCCTATGGGGCCTTCAGACACCAGGTCAACCCAATGCAAGTGAATGGGGCCTTGCAGCCACCAGGTAAACCCCAGGCAAGCGAATGGGCCTTGCAGCCACCAGGTGAACACCAGGTAAGCGAATGGGGCCTTGCAGACACCAGGTCGAACCCAATGCAAGCGAATGGGGCCTTGCAGCTCACCAAGTCAACCCAATGGAAGTTAATGGGGTCCCTGCATGGGGCCCTGCACCAGGTTGACCCCAGGCAAGCAAATGGGGCCTTGCACCCACCAGGTCAACCCCAGGTAAGAGAATGGGGCCTTGCAGCATCCATGCAAGCGAAGGCCTTGCAGCCACCAAACCTCGGCAAGCCTATGGGGCCCTGCAGCCACCAGGTGAACCCCAAGGTAAATCAATTGGGCCTTGCAGCCACCAGGTCATCCCCAGGGAAACGCATGTGGCCTTGCAGCCACCAGGTCAACCCCAGTCAAGCGAATGGGGCCTTGCAGCCACCAATTCAACCCCAGGTAAGCGAATGGGGCCTTGCAGTCACCAGGTCAACCCAATGCAAGCGAATGGGGACTTGCAGCCACCAGGTCAACCCCCTGCAAGCGAATGGGGCCTTGCAGCCACCACGTCAACCCCAATCCAAGTGAATGGGGCCTTGCAGGCACCAGGTTAACTCCAGGTAAGTGAATGTGGCCTTGCAGACACCACATCAACGCCCTGCAAGTGAATGGGTCCGTGCAGCCACCAGGTTCAACCCTAGGTAAGCGAATGGGGCCTTGCAGCCACCAGGTCCACCCCAGGTAAGTGAATGGGGCCTTGCAACCGCCAGGTGTAACCCCAGGCAATCCTACAGGGGCTTGCAGACAACAGGTCAACCCAATGCAAGTGAATGGGGCCTTGCATCCACCAGGTAAACCCCAGGCAAGACTGAATTGGGCCTTGCAGCCACCAGGTGAACCCCAGGTAAGCGAATGGGGCCTTGCAGACACCAGGTCACACCCCAGGTAAGCGAATGGGGCCTTGCAGACACCAGGTCAACCCAATGCAAGCGAATGGGGCCTTGCAGCCACCAGGTCAACCCAATGGAAGTGAATGGGCCTTGCAGCACCAGGTTAACCCCAGGCAAGCAAATGGGGCCTTGCAGCCACCAGGTCAACCCCCAGGTAAACGAATGGGGCCTTGCAGCATCCACCAGGTCAAACCCAAGGCAAGGAAGAATGGGGCCTTGTAGCCACCAGGTGAACCCCAGGTAAGCGAATGGGGCCTTGCAGCCACCAGGTCAACCCCTGGAAGCGAATGGGGCCTTGCAGCCACCAGGTCAACCCCAGGCAAGCGAATGGGGCCTTGCAGCCACCAGGTCAACCCCAGGCAAGCGAATGGGGCCTTGCAGCCACCAGGTGAAACCCAGGAAAGCGAATGGGGCCTTGCAGCCACCAGGTCAACCCCAGGCAAGCGAATGGGGCCTTGCAGCCACCAGGTCAACCCAGGTAAGTGAATGGGGCCTTGCAGCCACCAGGTCAACCCATGTAAGTGAATGGGGCCTTGCAGCCACCAGGTCAACCCCATGCAAGCGAATGGGGCCTTGCAGCCACCAGGTCAAACCCATGCAAGTGAATGGGGCCTTGCAGCCACCAGGTCAACCCAATGCAAGCGAAAGGGGCCTTGCAGCCACCAGGTCAACCCCAGGTAAGTGAATGGGGCCTTGCAGCCACCAGGTCAACCCCATGCAGCGAATGGGGCCTTGCAGCCACCAGGTCAACCC
>NW_028324845.1:0-23447 GCF_052110815.1 Crocodylus siamensis
CCTAAATCAAGTGCCCCGCCTACCCGGGCTTAAGCCTCCAAGGAGTGCCCCACCCACCTGGGCCACGCCCAGTTTTATTGCCTGGGGTTGACCTGGGGCCTGCAGGGCCCCATTTGCTTCCCTGGGTTTGCCTTGGTGCCTGCTAGGCCCCATTCGCTTGTCTGGGGTTGACCTGGTGGCTGCAAGGCCCCATTCCCTTGCCTGGGGTTGACCTGGGCTCCAAAAGTCCCCCTAGGCATGCCTGGGGTTGTCCTGGTGCCCGGACTCGCTGCCGCCCTGGGCTTCACTCCCAAATAACCACCGGGAGTGCAGACGCAGGACCCGCACAACCGCCACGGGCTTAAGCCTCCATCAAGTGCCCCCCGCACCCAGGCTCAAGCCTCCAACAAGTGCCTCCCGCACCTGGGCCAGACCCCATTCACTTGCGTAGGGTTCACCAGGTGGCTACAAGGCCCCATTCCCTTAACTGGGGTTGACCTGGTGTCTGCAAGGCCCCATTCCCTTGTCTGGGGTTGACCTGGGCTCCAAAATTCCCCCTAGGAATGCCTGGGGTGGTTCTGGTGCCCGGACTTGGTTCCGCCCTGGGCTTCACTTCCACAAAACCACCGGGAGTGCGGACGCAAGACCCACAAAACCACCAGGGGCTTAAGCCTCCATCAAGTGCCCCCCCACCCAAACTTAAGCCTCCAAGGAGTGCCCCCGCCACAGCTGGGCCAGGCCCCATTCACTTGCCTGGGGTTGACCTGGTGGCTGCAGGGCCCCATAGGCTTGCAGGGGGTCGACCTGGTGGTTGCAACGCCCCGCTCGCTTACCTGGGTTTGCCTTGGTGCCTGCTAGGCCCCATTCGCTTGCCTGGGGTTGACCTGGTGGCTGCAAGGCCCCATTCGCTTGCCTGGGGTTGACCTGGGCTCCAAAATCCCCCTAGGCATGCCTGGCGTTGTCCTGGTGCCCGGACTTGGTTCTGCCCTGGGCTTCACTCCCAAAAAGCCACCGGGAGTGCGGACGCAGGACCCGCACAACCACCAGGGCCTTAAGCCTCCAAGGAGTGCCCCCTCCACCCGTGCTTAAGCCTCCAAGGAGTGCCCCTCACACCTGGGCCAGGCCCTAGTCTCTTGCCTGGGGTTGACCTGGGGCCTGCAGGGCCCTATAGGCTTCCAGGGTGTTGACCTGGTGGCTGCAAGGCCCCATTCGCTTAGGGGGTTGACCTGGTGGCTGCAAGGCCCCATTCGCTTACCTGGGTTTGACCTGGAGGCTGCAAGGCCCCATTCGCTTGCCTGGGGTTGACCTGGGCTCCAAAAGTCCCCCTAGGCATGCCTGGGTTGCTGTGGTGCATGGACTTGCTTCTGGCCGGGGCTTCACTCCCAAAACACCACTGGGAGTGTGGACGCAGGACACGCACAACAGCCAGGGGCTTAAGCCTCCAACAAGTGCCCCCCGCACCTGGGCCAGACCCCATTTGCTTGCGTAGGGTTCACCTGGTGGCTACAAATCCACATTCCCTTAACTGGGGGTGATCTGGTGTCTGCAAGGCCCCATTCCCTTGTCTGGGGTTGACCTGGGCTCCAAAATTCCCCCCAGGGATGCCTGGGGTGGTTCTGGTGCCCGGACTTGGTTCCGCCCTGGGCTTCACTTCCACAAAACCACCGGGAGTGCGGACGTAAGACCCGCAAAAACACCAGGGACTTAAGCCTCCATCAAGTGCCCCCCCACCCAAGCTTAAGCCTCCAAGGAGTGCCCCCGCCACAGCTGGGCCAGGCCCCATTCACTTGCCTGGGGTTGACCTGGTGGCTGCAGGGCCCCATAGGCTTGCAGGGGGTTGACCTGGTGGCTGCAAGGCCCCATTCGCTTACCTGGATTTGACCTGGAGGCTGCAAGCTCCCATTCGCTTGCCTGGTGTTGACCTGGGCTCGAAAAGTCCCCCTAGGCATGCCTGGATTGTTCTGGTGCCTGGACTTGCTTCTGGCCTGGGCTTCACTCCCAAAACACCACTGGGAGTGTGGACGCAGGACACGCACAACAGCCAGGGGCTTAAGCCTAAATCAAGTGCCCCGCCTACCCGGGCTTAAGCCTCCAAGGAGTGCCCCACCCACCTGGGCCACGCCCAGTTTTATTGCCTGGGGTTGACCTGGGGCCTGCAGGGCCCCATTTGCTTCCCTGGGTTTGCCTTGGTGCCTGCTAGGCCCCATTCGCTTGTCTGGGGTTGACCTGGTGGCTGCAAGGCCCCATTCGCTTGCCTGGGGTTGACCTGGGCTCCAAAAGTCCCCCTAGGCATGCCTGGGGTTGTCCTGGTGCCCGGACTCGCTGCCGCCCTGGGCTTCACTCCCAAAAAACCACCGGGAGTGCGGACGCAGGACCCGCACAACCGCCACGGGCTTAAGCCTCCATCAAGTGCCCCCCGCACCCAGGCTCAAGCCTCCAACAAGTGCCCCCCGCACCTGGGCCAGGCCCCATTCACTTGCCTAGGGTTCACCAGGTGGCTACAAGGCCCCATTCCCTTAACTGGGGTTGACCTGGTGTCTGCAAGGCCCCATTCCCTTGTCTGGGGTTGACCTGGGCTCCAAAATTCCCCCTAGGAATGCCTGGGGTGGTTCTGGTGCCCGGACTTGGTTCCGCCCCGGGGTTCACTTCCACAAAACCACCGGGAGTGCGGACGCAAGACCCGCAAAACCACCAGGGACTTAAGCCTCCATCAAGTGCCCCCCGACCCAAACTTAAGCCTCCAAGGAGTGCCCCCCCCACACCTTGGCCAGGCCCCATTCACTTGCCTGGGGTTGACCTGGTGGCTGCAGGGCCCCATAGGCTTGCAGGGGGTCGACCTGGTGGCTGCAAGGCCCCGCTCGCTTCCCTGGGTTTGCCTTGGTGCCTGCTAGGCCCCATTCGCTTCCCTGGCTGGGTTGAGCTGGTGCCTGCTAGGCCCCATTCGCTTGCCTGGGGTTGACCTGGGCTCCAAAATCCCCCTAGGCATGCCTGGCGTTGTCCTGGTGCCCGGACTTGGTTCCGCCCTGGGCTTCACTCCCAAAAAACCACCGGGAGTGCGGACGCAGGACCCGCACAACCACCAGGGCCTTAAGCCTCCAAGGAGTGCCCCCTCCACCCGGGCTTAAGCCTCCAAGGTGTGCCCCCTCCACCCGCGCTTAAGCCTCCAAGGAGTGCCCCCCACACCTGGGCCAGGCCCTAGTCTCTTGCCTGGGGTTGACCTGGGGCCTGCAGGGCCCCATAGGCTTGCAGGGGGTTGACCTGGTGGCTGCAAGGCCCCATTCGCTTACCTGGGTTTGACCTGGAGGCTGCAAGGCCCCATTCGCTTGCCTGGGGTTGACCTGGGCTCCAAAAGTCCCCCTAGGCATGCCTGGGTTGCTCTGGTGCCCGGACTTGCTTCTGCCCTGGGCTTCACTCCCAAAACACCACTGGGAGTGTGGACGCAGGACACGCACAACGCCAGGGGCTTAAGCCTCCAACAAGTGCCTCCCTCCCGCACCTGGGCCAGACCCCATTTGCTTGCGTAGGGTTCACCTGGTGGCTACAAAGCCACATTCCCTTAACTGGGGGTGATCTGGTGTCTGCAAGGCCCCATTCGCTTGCCTGGGGTTGACCTGGGCTCCAAAAGTCCCCCTAGGAATGCCTGGGGTGGTTCTGGTGCCCGGACTTGGTTCCGCCCTGGGCTTCACTCCCACAAAACCACCGGGAGTGCGGACGCAGACCCGCAAAAACCACCAGGGGCTTAAGCCTCCATCAAGTGCCCCCCCACCCAAGCTTAAGCCTCCAAGGAGTGCCCCCCACACCTGGGCCAGGCCCTAGTCTCTTGCCTGGGGTTGACCTGGGGCCTCCTATAGGCTTCCAGGGTGTTGACCTGGGCTGCAAGGCCCCATTCGCTTGCCTGGGGTTGACCTGGAGGCTGCAGGGCCCCATTAGGCTTGCCTGGGGTTGACCTGGTGGCTGCAAGGCCCCATTCGCTTGCCTGGGGTTGACCTGGTGGCTGCAAGGCCCCATTCGCTTGCCTGGGGTTGACCTGGGCTCCAAAAGTCCCCCTAGGCATGCCTGGGTTGTTCTGGTGCCTGGACTTGCTGCCGCCCTGGGCTTCACTCCCAAAAAGCCACTGGGAGAGCGGATGCAGGACCCGCACAACCGCCAGGGGCTTAAGCCTCCATCAAGTGCCCCCCGCACCCAGGCTCAAGCCTCCAACAAGTGCCCCCCGCACCTGGGCCAGGCCCCATTCGCTTGCCTAGGGTTCACCTGGTGGCTACAAGGCCCCATTCGCTTACCTGGGGTTGACCTGGTGTCTGCAAGGCCCCATTCGCTTGCCTGGGGTTGACCTGGGCTCCAAAAGTCCCCCTAGGAATGCCTGGGGTGGTTCTGGTGCCCGGACTTGGTTCCGCCCTGGGCTTCACTTCCACAAAACCACCGGGAGTGCGGACGCAAGACCCGCAAAACCACCAGGGGCTTAAGCCTCCATCAAGTGCCCCCCCACCCAAGCTTAAGCCTCCAAGGAGTGCCCCCCCCACACCTGGGCCAGGCCCCATTCACTTGCCTGGGGTTGACCTGGTGGCTGCAGGGCCCCATAGGCTTGCAGGGGGTCGACCTGGTGGCTGCAAGGCCCCGCTCGCTTACCTGGGTTTGCCTTGGTGCCTGCTAGGCCCCATTCGCTTGCCTGGGGTTGACCTGGTGGCTGCAAGGCCCCATTCGCTTGCCTGGGGTTGACCTGGGCTCCAAAATCCCCCTAGGCATGCCTGGCGTTGTCCTGGTGCCCGGACTTGGTTCCGCCCTGGGCTTCACTCCCAAAAAACCACCGGGAGTGCGGACGCAGGACCCGCACAACCACCAGGGCCTTAAGCCTCCAAGGAGTGCCCCCTCCACCCGGGCTTAAGCCTCCAAGGAGTGCCCCCTCCACCCGGGCTTAAGCCTCCAAGGAGTGCCCCCCACACCTGGGCCAGGCCCTAGTCTCTTGCCTGGGGTTGACCTGGGGCCTGCAGGGCCCCATAGGCTTGCAGGGGGTTGACCTGGTGGCTGCAAGGCCCCATTTGCCTTACCTGGCTTTGACCTGGGCCCCATTCACTTGCCTGGGGTTGACCTGCCTGCAAGGCCCCATTCGCTTGCCTGGGGTTGACCTGGGGCTCCAAGGCCCCATTCGCTTGCCTGGGGTTGACCCCTGCAAGGCCCCATTCGCTTGCCTGGGGTTCACCTGGGCTCCAAAAGTCCCCCTAGGTGCCTGGGGACCTGGTTGCTCGTCCCGCCCTGGGCTTCACTCCCAAAAAACCACCGGGAGTGCGGACGCAGGACCCGCACAACTGCCAGGGGCTTAAGCCTCCATCAAGTGCCCCCCGCACCCAGGCTCAAGCCTCCAACAAGTGCCCCCCGCACCTGGGCCAGGCCCCATTCGCTTGCCTAGGGTTCACCTGGTGGCTACAAGGCCCCATAGGCTTACCTGGGGTTGACCTGGTGTCTGCAAGGCCCCATTCGCTTGCCTGGGGTTGACCTGGGGCTCCAAAAGTCCCCCTAGGCATGCCTGGGGTTGTTCTGGTGCCCGGACTTGCTGCCGCCCTGGGCTTCACTCCCAAAAAACCACCGGGAGTGCGGACGCAGGACCCGCACAACCGCCAGGGGCTTAAGCCTCCATCAAGTGCCCCCCCACCCGGGCTTAAGCCTCCAAGGAGTGCCCCCTGCACCTGGGCCAGGCCCCATTCTCTTGCCTGGGGTTGACCTGGTGGCTGCAGGGCCCCATAGGCTTGCAGGGGGTTGACCTTGGCTGCAAGGCCCCATTGGGGATTGACCTGGAGGCTGCAAGGCCCCATTCGCTTGCCTGGGGTTGACCTGGGCTCCAAAAGTCCCCCTAGGCATGCCTGGGGTTGTCCTGGTGCCCGGACTTGGTTCCGCCCTGGGCTTCACTCCCAAAAAACCACCGGGAGTGCGGACGCAGGACCCGCAAAACCACCAGGGGCTTAAGCCTCCATCAAGTGCCCCCCCACCCAAGCTTAAGCCTCCAAGGAGTGCCCCCCACACCTGGGCCAGGCCCCATTCTCTTGCCTGGGGTTGACCTGGTGGCTGCAGGGCCCCATAGGCTTGCAGGGGGTTGACCTGGTGGCTGCAAGGCCCCATTCGCTTGCCTGGGGTTGACCTGGGCTGCAAGGCCCCATTCGCTTGCCTGGGGTTGACCTGGTGCTGCAAGGCCCCATTCGCTTGCCTGGGGTTGACCTGGGCTCCAAAATCCCCCTAGGCATGCCTGGGTTGTCCTGGTGCCCGGACTTGGTTCCGCCCTGGGCTTCACTCCCAAAAAACCACCGGGAGTGCGGACGCAGGACCTGCACAACCACCAGGGCTTAAGCCTCCAAGGAGTGCCCCCTCCACCCGGGCTTAAGCCTCCAAGGAGTGCCCCCCACACCTGGGCCAGGCCCAGTTCACTTGCCTGGGGTTGACCTGGGGCTGCAGGGCCCCATAGGCTTGCAGGGGGTTGACCTGGTGGCTGCAAGGCCCCATTCGCTTGCCTGGGGTTGACCTGGTGGCTGCAAGGCCCCATTCGCTTGCCTGGGGTTGACCTGGTGGCTGCAAGGCCCCATTCGCTTGCCTGGGGTTGACCTGGGCTCCAAAAGTCCCCCTAGGCATGCCTGGGTTGTTCTGGTGCCCGGACTTGCTGCCGCCCTGGGCTTCACTCCCAAAAAACCACCGGGAGTGCGGACGCAGGACCCGCACAACCGCCAGGGGCTTAAGCCTCCATCAAGTGCCCCCCGCACCCAGGCCAAGCCTCCAAGCCTCCAAGCCTCCAAGTGCCCCCCGCACCTGGGCCAGGCCCCATTCGCTTGCCTAGGGTTCACCTGGTGGCTACAAGGCCCCATTCGCTTACCTGGGGTTGACCTGGTGTCTGCAAGGCCCCATTCGCTTGCCTGGGGTTGACCTGGGCTCCAAAAGTCCCCCTAGGAATGCCTGGGGTTGTTCTGGTGCCCGGACTTGGTTCCGCCCTGGGCTTCACTCCACAAAACCACCGGGAGTGCGGACGCAGGACCCGCAAAACCACCAGGGGCTTAAGCCTCCATCAAGTGCCCCCCCACCCAAGCTTAAGCCTCCAAGGAGTGCCCCCTCCACACCTGGGCCCCCCAAGCCCCATTCTCTTGCCCCCCCACCTGGGGCTGCAGGCCCCATTAGGCTTGCCTGGGGTTGACCTGGTGGCTGCAAGGCCCCATCGCTTGCCTGGGGTTGACCTGGTGGCTGCAAGGCCCCATTCGCTTACCTGGGTTTGACCTGGAGGCTGCAAGGCCCCATTCGCTTGCCTGGGGTTGACCTGGGCTCCAAAGTCCCCCTAGGCATGCCTGGGTTGTTCTGGTGCCCGGACTTGCTGCTGCCCTGGGCTTCACTCCCAAAAAACCACCGGGAGTGCGGACGCAGGACCCGCACAACCGCCAGGGGCTTAAGCCTCCATCAAGTGCCCCCGCACCCAGGCTTAAGCCTCCAAGGAGTGCCCCCCGCACCTGGGCCAGGCCCCATTCGCTTGCCTGGGGGACCTGGGGCTGCAGGTCCCCCCTGGTGGCTGCGGACGCAGGACCCGCACAAGGCCCCATTCCCTTACCTGGGCCCCATACTGGGGTTGACCTGGTGGCTGCAAGGCCCCATTCGCTTGCCTGGGGTTGACCTGGGCTCCAAAAGTCCCCCTAGGAATGCCTGGGGTTGTTCTGGTGCCCGGACTTGGTTCCGCCCTGGGCTTCACTCCCACAAAACCACCGGGAGTGCGGACGCAAGACCCGCAAAACCACCAGGGGCTTAAGCCTCCATCAAGTGCCCCCCCACCCAAGCTTAAGCCTCCAAGGAGTGCCCCCCCACACCTGGGCCAGGCCCCATTCACTTGCCTGGGGTTGACCTGGTGGCTGCAGGGCCCCATAGGCTTGCAGGGGGGACCTGGTGGCTGCAAGGCCCCGCTCGCTTACCTGGGTTTGCCTTGGTGGCTGCAAGGCCCCATTCGCTTGCCTGGGGTTGACCTGGTGGCTGCAAGGCCCCATTCGCTTGCCTGGGGTTGACCTGGGCTCCAAAATCCCCCTAGGCATGCCTGGGGTTGTCCTGGTGCCCGGACTTGGTTCCGCCCTGGGCTTCACTCCCAAAAAACCACCGGGAGTGCGGACGCAGGACCCGCACAACCACCAGGGCCTTAAGCCTCCAAAGTGCCCCCTCCACCCGGCTTAAGCCTCCAAGGAGTGCCCCCCCACCTGGGCCAGGCCCAGTTCTATTGCCTGGGCTTGACCTGGGGTGCAGGGCCCCATTTGCTTCACCTGGGGCCTCGGTGCCTGCAAGGCCCCATTCGCTTGCCTGGGGTTGACCTGGTGTCTGCAAGGCCCCATTCGCTTGCCTGGGGTTGACCTGGGCTCCAAAAGTCCCCCTAGGCATGCCTGGGGTTGACCTGGTCCCCGGATATGCTGCCGCTCTGAGCTTCACTCCCAAAAAACCACCGGAAGTGCGGATGCAGGACCCGCACAACCGCCACGGCCTTAAGCCTCCATCAAGTACTCCTCCACCTGGGTTTAAGCATCCAAGGAGTGTCCCCTGCACCTGGGCCAGGCCCTAGTTCTCTTGCCTGGGGTTGACCTGGGCCCTGCAGGACCCCATAGGCTTACAGGGGGGTGACCTGGTGGCTGCAAGGCCCCATTGGCTTGCCTGGGGTTGACCTGGAGGCTGGAAGGCCCCATTCGCTTGCCTGGGGTTGACCGGGGCTCCAAAATCCCCCTAGGCATGCCTGGGGTTCTTCTGGTGCCCGGACTTGGTCCCGCCCCGGGCTTCACTCCCACAAAACCACCGGGAGTGCAGACGCAGGACCCGAAAAACCACCAGGGGCTTAAGCCTCCATCAAGTGCCCCCCCACCCAAGCTTAAGCCTCCAAGGAGTTCCCCCCACACCTGGGCCAGGCCCCATTCTCTTGCCTGGGGTTGACCTGGTGGCTGCAGGTCCCCATAGGCTTGCAGGGGGTTGACCTGGTGGCTGCAAGGCCCCATTCGCTTACCTGGGGTTGACCTGGTGTCTGCAAGGCCCCATTCACTTGCCTGGGGTTGACCTGAGCTCCAAAAGTCCCCCTAGGCATTTCAGGGGTTGAACTGGTCCCCGGATATGCTGCCGCTCTGAGCTTCACTCCCAAAAAACCACCGGAAGTGCGGATGCAGGACCCGCACAACCGCAACGGCCTTAAGCCTCCATCAAGTCCTCCCCCACCTGGGTTTAAGCCTCCAAGGAGTGTCCCCTGCACCTGGGCCAGGCCCCTTTCTCTTGCCTGGGGTTGACCTGGGGCCTGCAGGGCCCCATAGGCTTGCAGGGGGGTGACCTGGTGGCTGCAAGGCCCCATTCGCTTGCCTGGGGTTGACCGGGGCTCCAAAATCCCCCTAGGCATGCCTGGGGTTGTCCTTGTGCCCGGACTTGCTGCTGCCCTGGGCTTCACTCCCAAAAAGCCACTGGGAGAGTGGTAGCAGGACAAGCACAACCGCCAGGGGCCTAAGCCTCCATCAAGTGCCCCCCGCACCCAGGCTCAAGCCTCCAACAAGTGCCTCCCGCACCTGGGCCAGACCCCATTCTCTTGCGCAGGGTTCACCTGGTGGCTACAAGGCCACGTTCCCTTAACTGGGGTTGATCTGGTGTCTGCAAGGCCCCATTCCCTTGTCTGGGGTTGACCTGGGCTCCAATATTCCCCCTAGGAATGCCTGGGGTGGTTCTGGTGCCCGGACTTGGTTCCGCCCTGGGCTTCACTTCCACAAAACCACCGGGAGTGCGGACGTAAGACCCGCAAAAACACCAGGGACTTAAGCCTCCATCAAGTGCCCCCCCACCCAAGCTTAAGCCTCCAAGGAGTGCCCCCGCCACACCTGGGCCAGGCCCCATTCACTTGCCTGGGGTTGACCTGGTGGCTGCAGGGCCCCATAGGCTTGCAGGGGGTTGACCTGGTGGCTGCAGGGCCCCATTTGCTTCCCTGGGTTTGCCTTGTTGCCTGCTAGGCCCCATTCGCTTGCCTGGGATTGACCTGGAGGCTGCAAGGCCCATTCGCTTGTGTCAGGGGGCGGCAACTAGGGGCGGCCGTGAGCTCCCTAGCGCCGCCTACCGTCACGTTAGGGTGACGTAGCACCCTCAGAATCTCGCCCGCCACGACTTTGATGTTAAGATATATGATATGGAGGCTGCCAGTTTCCCTAATGGACGGTTTTGTTAGTCGTCCCTATTCCCAGACGGGGATTCGATAAGCGTCCTGCCTTAAGGGCAATGCGTGCCTCCAAGCCTCCCCCTTAGCACGCCCCAAGCCTCGCAGCTATTCCGGGGGACGCTTGTATGGTCCCTCGCCCCTCGGGTGCCCTTGCTCTCACTCTCGGGCACCGGGCTCTTCGCCCACCTGGCGCCTCCTTGGGTCGGGCCCCAATCTCTGGCCCGTTCCCACGCCTTGGGCCTGTCCTGCTAGCAGCCAGCTACCTGCTGGCACTTCCTGGGTCGGCTCGCCAGCGCCGCTCACCACCGGCGCCCCCTGGGCCGGGTTCTAGCCGGCGCCTGGCTCACCGCCGGCTCTGCCTTCCGTTTGGAGCGCTCTCGCCGCCCTAGCCTCGGCGCCCTGGGCCGGCACGCTCTCACCGCCCGGATCTCGGCTCTATCGCGGCCCTAGTCTCGGCGCCCTTGGACCGGCGCTATCGCCGTCCTGCTCCCGGCGCCCTTGGACCGGCGCTATCGCCGTCCTGCTCCCGGCGCCCTTGGACCGGCGCTATCGCCGTCCTGCTCTCGTCTCACGAACCTCCTGTTCTGCGCCCTCTCCGGGCCTCGCCCTCCCTGGGGCCTGTCCCGCGCTCTCCGTGCTGCGCCCTCTCCGGGCCTCGCCCTCCCTGGGGCCTGTCCAGCGCTCTCCGCGCTGCGCGCCTCACGCACTTGGGGCTCAGGTGGCCGTAGCCGTGCCTGGCCCCCTTGACCCTTTCTTGGGTCTTTTGCCCCACTGGGCAAAGTGCCGTCCTTACGGGCCGGGGTCCAACCCCGTGCTCCGTGCCACGCCGGCACAAACTTGTACCGCGCTCTCCGCGCTGCGCGCCTCCCGCGCTCGGGGCTCAGGTGGCCGTAGCCGTGCCTGGCCCCCTGGCACTGTGCCCCTACTGGGCACTCGGAGCCCCCAAACTGCTGGGGAGCCCCGCTGAGGCCTTGCCCCCTCTGGCCTGACTGCACGTGCCTCGCGCACTGTCTCTGCCCCGCCTTGGGCCTTGCCCTCTCGGGGCTGACTCTGCGCCTCGCGCTCTGTCTCTGCCCCGCTCCGGGGCTAAACACCGCCCTTATGGGCCGGGGTCTGTAACCCCGCACGCCGCGCCTCGCCGGCGCAATATGGTGCCCTATCGCACCGACAATAGTGCCCCTGGCACTATGCCCAACTGGGCACTGGGAACCCCCAAGCTGTGGGGAAGCTCCCCTTGAGGCCTCCTCGCTCCCCTACAGCCTCCCCGGTCCTCCGGATGTAAACTATAACTAAACACTCAAGCCATCTGGCTATAACATAAGCAAAGGCTCCACACACCTAATGACTCCAAGCCCCACCAGGGCTCTTAATCCTACCTCCAGTTAGGGCTATCCTGTTCCCTGCATCATTGCAGCCGGTTAGCGCGATGAAGTAGTAGCCACTAACCCCGGCCGCTCAGCTCAGCCGCAGAGCTCCTGCTCCTGCGGCAGCCAGAAGGGAACTGTGTCTCAGGCTCTGGCCTGAGCTGGTTATAAAGGCTTGGCCCTGCCCCCTTCCGGTCATGTGACCACCTGGTTGCCCTGGCAACCAGGCACCTGAGCTGCCTGGGTGATTGGCAGCTCTGCCAATCAGCCGCAGAGTCACGGGGCACCTCTGTGACTCCGTGACAGCTTGCCTGGGGTTGACCTGGGCTTCGAAAGTCCCCCTAGGCATGCCTGGGTTATTCTGGTGCCCGGACTTGCTGCTGCCCTGGGCTTCACTCCCAAAAAGCCACTGGGAGAGCGCAAGCAGGACAAGCACAACCGCCAGGGGCTTAAGCCTCCATCAAGTGCCCCCCGCACCAGGTTCAAGCCTCCAACAAGTGCCCCCCGCACCTGGGCCAGGCCCCATTCGCTTGCCTAGGGTTCACCTGGTGGCTACAAGGCCCCATTCCCTTAACTGGGGTTGACCTGGTGTCTGCAAGGCCCGATTTGCTTGCCTTGGGTTGACCTGGGCTCCAAAAGTCCCCCTAGGAATGCCTGGGGTGGTTCTGGTGCCCGGACTTGGTTCCGCCCTGGGCTTCACTTCCACAAAACCACCGGGAGTGCGGACGCAAGACCCGCAAAACCACCAGGGACTTAAGCCTCCATCAAGTGCCCCCCCACCCAAGCTTAAGCCTCCAAGGAGTGCCCCCCCCACACCTGGGACAGGCCCCATTCACTTGCCTGGGGTTGACCTGGTGGCTGCAGGGCCCCATAGGCTTGCAGGGGGTCGACCTGGTGGCTGCAAGGCCCCGCTCGCTTACCTGGGTTTGCCTTGGTGCCTGATAGGCCCCATTCGCTTGCCTGGGGTTGAGCTGGTGGCTGCAAGGCCCCATTCGCTTGCCTGGGGTTGACCTGGGCTCCAAAAGTCCCCCTAGGCATGCCTGGGGTTGTCCTGGTGCCCGGACTCGCTGCCGCCCTGGGCTTCACTCCCAAAAAACCACCGGGAGTGCGGACGCAGGACCCGCACAACCGCCAGGGTCTTAAGCCTCCATCAAGTGCCCGCGCACCCAGGCTCAAGCCTCCAACAAGTGCCCCCCGCACCTGGGCCAGGCCGCATTCACTTGCCTAGGGTTCACCTGGTGGCTACAAGGTCCCATTCGCTTACCTGGGGTTGACCTGGTGTCTGCAAGGCCCCATTCGCTTGCCTGGGGTTGACCTGGGCTCCAAAAGTCCCCCTAGGCATGCCTGGGCTTGACCTGGTCCCTGGATATGCTGCCGCTCTGAGCTTCACTCCCAAAAAACCACCGGAAGTGCGTATGCAGGACCCGCAGAACCGCCACAGCCTTAAGGCTCCATCAAGTCCTCCCCCACCTGGGTTTAAGCCTCCAAGGAGTGTCCCCTGCACCTGGGCCAGGCCCCTTTCTCTTGCCTGGGGTTGACCTGGGGCCTGCAGGGCCCCATAGGCTTGCAGGGGGGTGACCTGGTGGCTGCAAGGCCCCATTGGCTTACCTGGGTTTGTCCTGGAGGCTGGAAGGCCCCATTCGCTTGCCTGGGGTTGACCGGGCCTCCAAAATCCCCCTAGGCATGCCTGGGGTTGTCCTGGTGCCCGGATTTGGTCCCGCCCTGGGCTTCACTCCCAAAAAACCACCGGGAGTGCGGACGCAAGACCCGAAAAACCACCAGGGGCTTAAGCCTCCATCAAGTGCCCCCCCACCCAAGCTTAAGTCTCCAAGGAGTGCCCCCCACACCTGGGCCAGGCCCCATTCTCTTGCCTGGGGTTGACCTGGTGCCTGCAGGTCCCCATAGGCTTGCAGGGGGTTGACCTGGTGTCTGCAAGGCCCCATTCGCTTACCTGGGATTGACCTGGAGGCTGCCAGGCCCCATTCGCTTGCCTTGGGTTGACCTGGGCTCCTAAAGTCCCCGTAGGCATGCCTGGCATGTTCTGGTGCCCGGACTTGCTCCCGCCCTGGGCTTCACTCCCAAAAAAACACCGGGAGTGCGGACGCAGCACCCGCACAATCGCCAGGGGCTTAAACCTCCATCAAGTGCCCCCCGCACCCAGGCTCAAGCCTCCAACAAGTGCCCCCCGCACCTGGGCCAGGCCCCATTCGCTTGCCTAGGGTTCACTTGGTGGCTACAAGGCCCCATTCCCTTAACTGGGGTTGACCTGGTGTCTGCAAGGCCCCATTCGCTTGCCTGGGGTTGACCTGGGCTCCAAAAGTCCCCCTAGGAATGCCTGGGGTGGTTCTGGTGCCCGGACTTGGTACCGCCCTGGGCTTCACTTCCACAAAACCACCGGGAGTGCGGACGCAAGACCCGCAAAACCACCAGGGGCTTAAGCCTCCATCAAGTGCCCCCCCACCCAAGTTTAAGCCTCCAAGGAGTGCCCCCCCCACACCTGGGCCAGGCCCCATTCAGTTGCTTGGGGTTGACCTGGTGGCTGCAGGGCCCCATAGGCTTGCAGGGGGTCGTCCTGGTGGCTGCAAGGCCCCGCTCGCTTCCCTGGATTTGCCTTGGTGCCTGCTAGGCCCCATTCGCTTGCCTGGGGTTGAGCTGGTGGCTGCAAGGCCCCATTCGCTTTCCTGGGGTTGACCTGGGCTCCAAAATCCCCCTAGGCATGCCTGGCGTTGTCCTGGTGCCCAGACTTGGTTCCGCCCTGGGCTTCACTCCCAGAAAACCACCGGGAGTGCGGACGCAGGACCCGCACAACCACCAGGGCCTTAAGCCTCCAAGGAGTACCCCCTCCACCCGGGCTTAAGCCTCCAAGGAGTGCCCCCTCCACCCGGGCTTAAGCCTCCAAGGAGTGCCCCCCCCACACCTGGGACAGGCCCCATTCACTTGCCTGGGGTTGACCTGGTGGCTGCACGGCCCCATAGGCTTGTAGGGGGTCGACCTGGTGGCTTCAAGGCCCCGCTCGCTTACCTGGGTTTGCCTTGGTGCCTGCTAGGCCCCATTCGCTTGCCTGGGGTTGAGCTGGTGGCTGCAAGGCCCCATTCGCTTGCCTGGGGTTGACCTGGGCTCCAAAAGTCCCCCTAGGCATGCCTGGGGTTGTCCTGGTGCCCGGACTCGCTGCCGCCCTGGGCTTCACTCCCAAAAAACCACCGGGAGTGCGGACGCAGGACCCGCACAACCGCCAGGGGCTTAAGCCTCCATCAAGTGCCCCCCGCACCCAGGCTCAAGCCTCCAACAAGTGCCCCCCGCACCTGGGCCAGGCCCCATTCACTTGCCTAGGGTTCACCTGGTGGCTACAAGGCCCCATTCGCTTACCTGGGGTTGACCTGGTGTCTGCAAGGCCCCATTCGCTTGCCTGGGGTTGACCTGGGCTCCAAAAGTCCCCCTAGGAATGCCTGGGGTGGTTCTGGTGCCCGGACTTGGTTCCGCCCTGGGCTTCACTTCCACAAAACCACCGGGAGTGCGGACGCAAGACCCGCAAAACCACCAGGGACTTAAGCCTCCATCAAGTGCCCCCCCACCCAAGCTTAAGCCTCCAAGGAGTGCCCACCCCACACCTGGGACAGGCCCCATTCACTTGCCTGGGGTTGACCTGGGGCCTGCAGGGCCCCCTTGCCGACCTGGTTGCTTCCCTGGGTTTGCCTTGGTGCCTGCTAGGCCCCATTCGCTTGCCTGGGGTTGACCTGGTGGCTGCAAGGCCCCATTCGCTTGCCTGGGGTTGACCTGGGCTCCAAAAGTCCCCCTAGGCATGCCTGGGGTTGTCCTGGTGCCCGGACTTGGTTCCGCCCTGGGCTTCACTCCCAAAAAACCACCGGGAGTGCGGACGCAGGACCCGCACAACCACCAGGGCCTTAAGCCTCCATCAAGTGCCCCCCCACCCGGGCTTAAGCCTCCAAGGAGTGCCCCCCTCCACCTGTGCCCCCCACACCTGGGCCAGGCCCCATTGTCTTGCCTGGGGTTGACCTGGTGGCCTGCAGGGCCCCATAGGCTTGCAGGGGGTTGACCTGGTGGCTGCAAGGCCCCATTCGCTTACCTGGGTTTGACCTGGAGGCTGCAAGGCCCCATTCGCTTGCCTGGGGTTGACCTGGGCTCCTAAAGTCCCCCTAGGCATGCCTGGGTTGTTCTGGTGCCCGGACTTGCTCCCGCCCTGGGCTTCACTCCCAAAAAACCACCGGGAGTGCGGACGCAGGAGCCGCACAACCGCCAGGGGCTTAAGCCTCCATCAAGTGCCCCCCGCACCCAGGCTCAAGCCTCCAACAAGTGCCCCCCGCACCTGGGCCAGGCCCCATTCGCTTGCCTAGGGTTCACCTGGTGGCTACAAGGCCCCATTCCCTTACCTGGGGTTGACCTGGTGTCTGCAAGGCCCCATTCGCTTGCCTGGGGTTGACCTGGGCTCCAAAAGTCCCCCTAGGAATGCCTGGGGTGGTTCTGGTGCCCGGACTTGGTTCCGCCCTGGGCTTCACTTCCACAAAACCACCGGGAGTGCGGACGCAAGACCCGCAAAACCACCAGGGGCTTAAGCCTCCATCAAGTGCCCCCCCACCCAAGATTAAGCCTCCAAGGAGTGCCCCCTCCACACCTGGGCCAGGCCCCATTCACTGGGGTTGACCCTGCAGGGCCCCATAGGCTTGCTGACCTGGTGGCTGCAAGGCCCCGCTCGCTTCCCTGGGTTTGCCTTGGTGCCTGCTAGGCCCCATTCGCTTGCCTGGGGTTGACCTGGTGGCTGCAAGGCCCCATTCGCTTGCCTGGGGTTGACCTGGGCTCCAAAATCCCCCTAGGCATGCCTGGGGTTGTCCTGGTGCCCGGACTTGCTTCCGCCCTGGGCTTCACTCCCAAAAAACCACCGGGAGTGCGGACGCAGGACCTGAACAACCACCAGGGCTTTAAGCCTCCAAGGAGTGCCCCCTCCACCCGGGCTTAAGCCTCCAAGGAGTGCCCCCCACACCTGGGCCAGGCCCTAGTGTCTTGCCTGGGGTTGACCTGGGGCCTGCAGGGCCCCATAGGCTTGCAGGGGGTTGACCTGGTGGCTGCAAGGCCCCATTCGCTTGCCTGGGGTTGACCTGGGCTCCAAAAGTCCCCCTAGGCATGCCTGGGGTTGTCCTGGTGCCCGGACTCGCTGCCGCCCTGGGCTTCACTCCCAAAAAACCACCGGGAGTGCGGACGCAGGACCCGCACAACCACCAGGGCCTTAATCCTCCAAGGAGTGCCCCCTCCACCCGGGCTTAAGCCTCCAAGGACTGCCCCCTCCACGCGTGCTTAAGCCTCCAAGGAGTGCCCCCCCAAACCTGGACCAGGCCCCATTCACTTGCCTGGGGTTGACCTGGTGGCTGCAGGGCCCCATAGGCTTGCAGGGGGTCGACCTGCTGTCTGCAAGGCCCCGCTCGCTTACCTGGGTTTGCCTTGGTGCCTGCTAGGCCCCATTCGCTTGCCTGGGGTTGACCTGGTGGCTGCAAGGCCCCATTCGCTTGCCTGGGGTTGACCTGGGCTCCAAAATCCCCCTAGGCATGCCTGGCGTTGTCCTGGTGCCCGGACTTGGTTCCGCCCTGGGCTTCACTCCCAAAAAACCACCGGGAGTGCGGACGCAGGACCCGAAAAACCACCAGGGGCTTAAGCCTCCATCAAGTGCCCCCCCACCCAAGCTTAAGCCTCCAAGGAGTGTCCCCTACACCTGGGCCAGGCCCCATTCTCTTGCCTGGGGTTGACCTGGTGGCTGCAAGGGCCCCATACCTGGTGGCTGCAAGGCCCCATTCGCTTACCTGGGATTGAACTGGAGGCTGCCAGGCCCATTCGCTTGCCTGGGGTTGACCTGGTGGCTGCAAGGCCCCATTCGCTTACCTGGGATTGAACTGGAGGCTGCCAGGCCCATTCGCTTGCCTGGGGTTGACCTGGGCTTCGAAAGTCCCCCTAGGCATGCCTCGGTTGTTCTGGTGCCTGGACTTGCTGCTGCCCTGGGCTTCACTCCCAAAAAGCCACTGCGAGAGCGCAAGCAGGACAAGCACAACCGCCAGGGGCTTAAGACTCCATCAAGTGCCCCCCGCACCCAGGCTCAAGCCTCCAACAAGTGCCCCCCGCACCTGGGCCAGGCCCCATTCGCTTGCCTAGGGTTCACCTGGTGGCTACAAGGCCCCATTCCCTTAACTGGGGTTGACCTGGTGTCTGCAAGGCCCCATTCGCTTGCCTGGGGTTGACCTGGGCTCCAAAAGTCCCCCTAGGAATGCCTGGGGTGGTTCTGGTGCCCGGACTTGGTTCCGCCCTGGGCTTCACTTCCACAAAACCACCGGGAGTGCAGACGCAAGACCCGCAAAACCACCAGGGACTTAAGCCTCCATCAAGTGCCCCCCCACCCAAGCTTAAGCCTCCAAGGAGTGCCCCCCCAACACCTGGGCCAGGCGCATTCACTTGCCTGGGGTTGACCTGTTGGCTGCAGGGCCCCATAGGCTTGCAGGGGGTCGACCTGGTGGCTGCAAGGCCCCGCTCACTTCCCTGGGTTTGCCTTGGTGCCTGCTAGGCCCCATTCGCTTGCCTGGGGTTGAGCTGGTGGCTGCAAGGCCCCATTCGCTTGCCTGGGGTTGACGTGGGCTCCAAAATCCCCCTAGGCATGCCTGGCGTTGTCCTGGTGCCCGGACTTGGTTCCGCCCTGGGCTTCACTCCCAAAAAACCACCGGGAGTGCGGACGCAGGACCCGCACAACCACCAGGGCCTTAAGCCTCCAAGCAGTGCCCCCTCCACCAGGGCTTAAGCCTCCAAGGAGTGCCCCCTCCACCCGGGCTTAAGCCTCCAAGGAGTGCCCCCCACACCTGGGCCAGGCCCCAGTCTCTTGCCTGGGGTTGACCTGGGGCCTGCAGGGCCCCATAGGCTTGCAGGGGGTTCACCTGGTGGCTGCAAGGCCCCATTTGCTTACCTGGGTTTGACCTGGAGGCTGCAAGGCCCCATTCGCTTACCTGGGTTTGACCTGGAGGCTGCCAGGCCCCATTCGCTTGCCTGGGGTTGACCTGGTGTCTGCAAGGCCCCATTCGCTTGCCTGGGGTTGACCTGAGCTCCAAAAGTCCCCCTAGGCATTTCTGGGGTTGACCTGGTCCCCGGATATGCTGCCGCTCTGAGCTTCACTCCCAAAAAACCACCGGAAGTGCGGATGCAGGACCCGCACAACCGCCATGGCCTTAAACCTCCATCAAGTCCTCCCCCACCTGGGTTTAAGCCTCCAAGGAGTGTCCCCTGCACCTGGGCCAGGCCCCTTTCTCTTGCCTGGGGATGACCTGGGGCCTGCAGGGCCCCATAGGCTTGCAGGGGGTTGACCTGGAGGCTGCAAGGCCCATTCGCTTGCCTGGGGTTGACCTGGCTATCGAAAGTCCCCCTAGGCATGCCTGGGTTGTTCTGGTGCCCGGACCTGCTGCTGCCCTGGGCTTCACTAGAAAAAAACCACCGGGAGTGCCGACGCAGGACCCGCACAACCGCCAGGGGCTTAAACCTCCATCCAGTGCCCCCCGCACCCAGGCTCAAGCCTCCAACAAGTGCCCCCCGCACCTAGGCCAGGCCCCATTCGCTTGCCTAGGGTTCACCTGGTGGCTACAAGGCCCCATTCGCTTGCCTGGGGTTGACCTGGTGTCTGCAAGGCCCCATTCGCTTGCCTGGGGTTGACCTGGGCTCCAAAAGTCCCCCTAGGAATGCCTGGGGTGGTTCTGGTGCCCGGACTTGGTTCCGACGTGGGCTTCACTCCCACAAAACCACCTTGAGTGCGGACGCATGACCCGCAAAACCGCCAGGGGCTTAAGCCTCCATCAAGTGCCCCTTCCACCCAAGCTTAAGCCTCCAAGGAGTGTCCCCCACACCTGGGCCAGGCCCCATTCTCTTGCCTGGGGTTCACCTGGTGGCTGCAGGTCCCCATAGGCTAGCAGGGGGTTGACCTGGTGGCTGCAAGGCCCCATTCGCTTACCTGGGATTGAACTGGAGGCTGCCAGGCCCATTCGCTTGCCTGGGGTTGACCTGGGCTTCGGAAGTCCCCCTAGGCATGCCTCGGTTGTTCTGGTGCCTGGACTTGCTGCTGCCCTGGGCTTCACTCCCAAAAAGCCACTGCGAGAGCGCAAGCAGGACAAGCACAACCGCCAGGGGCTTAAGCCTCCATCAAGTGCCCCCCGCACCCAGGCTCAAGCCTCCAACAAGTGCCCCCCGCACCTGGGCCAGGCCCCATTCGCTTGCCTAGGGTTCACCTGGTGGCTACAAGGCCCCATTCCCTTAACTGGGGTTGACCTGGTGTCTGCAAGGCCCCATTCGCTTGCCTGGGGTTGACCTGGGCTCCAAAAGTCCCCCTAGGAATGCCTGGGGTGGTTCTGGTGCCCGGACTTGGTTCCGCCCTGGGCTTCACTTCCACAAAACCACCGGGAGTGCGGACGCAAGACCCGCAAAACCACCAGGGACTTAAGCCTCCATCAAGTGCCCCCCCACCCAAGCTTAAGCCTCCAAGGAGTGCCCCCCCAACACCTGGGCCAGGCGCATTCACTTGCCTGGGGTTGACCTGGTGGCTGCAGGGCCCCATAGGCTTGCAGGGGGTCGACCTGGTGGCTGCAAGGCCCCGCTCACTTCCCTGGGTTTGCCTTGGTGCCTGCTAGGCCCCATTCGCTTGCCTGGGGTTGACCTGGTGGCTGCAAGGCCCCATTCGCTTGCCTGGGGTTGACGTGGGCTCCAAAATCCCCCTAGGCATGCCTGGCGTTGTCCTGGTGCCCGGACTTGGTTCCGCCCTGGGCTTCACTCCCAAAAAACCACCGGGAGTGCGGACGCAGGACCCGCACAACCACCAGGGCCTTAAGCCTCCAAGGAGTGCCCCCTCCACCCGGGCTTAAGCTTCCAAGGAGTGCCCCCTCCACCCGGGCTTAAGCCTCCAAGGAGTGCCCCCCACACCTGGGCCAGGCCCTAGTGTCTTGCCTGGGGTTGACCTGGGGCCTGCAGGGCCCCATAGGCTTGCAGGGGGTTGACCTGGTGGCTGCAAGGCCCCATTCGCTTACCTGGGTTTGACCTGGAGGCTGCAAGGCCCCATCCGCTTGCCTGGGGTTGACCTGGGCTCCTAAAGTCCCCCTAGGAATGCCTTGGGTGGTTCTGGTGCCCGGACTTGCTCCCGCCCTGGGCTTCACTCCCAAAAAACCACCGGGAGTGCGGACGCAGGAGCCGCACAACCGCCAGGGGCTTAAACCTCCATCCAGTGCCCCCCGCACCCAGGCTCAAGCCTCCAACAAGTGCCCCCCGCACCTAGGCCAGGCCCCATTCGCTTTCCTAGGGTTCACCTGGTGGCTACAAGGCCCCATTCCCTTAACTGGGGTTGACCTGGTGTCTGCAAGGCCCCATTCGCTTGCCTGGGGTTGACCTGGGCTCCAAAAGTCCCCCTAGGAATGCCTGGGGTGGTTCTGGTGCCCGGACTTGGTTCCGACGTGGGCTTCACTCCCACAAAACCACCTTGAGTGCGGACGCATGACCCGCAAAACCGCCAGGGGCTTAAGCCTCCATCAAGTGCCCCCCCACCCAAGATTAAGCCTCCAAGGAGTGCCCCCTCCACACCTTTGCCAGGCCCCATTCACTTGCCTGGGGCTGACCTGGTGGCTGCAAGGCCCCGCTCGCTTCCCTGGGTTTGCCTTGGTGCCTGCTAGGCCCCATTCGCTTGCCTGGGGTTGACCTGGGCTCCAATATCCCCCTAGGCATGCCTGGCGTTGTCCTGGTTCCCGGACTTGCTTCCGCCCTGGGCTTCACTCCCAAAAAACCACCGGGAGTGCGGACGCAGGACCTGAACAACCACCAGGGCTTTAAGCCTCCAAGGAGTGCCCCCTCCACCCGGGCTTAAGCCTCCAAGGAGTGCCCCCCACACCTGGGCCAGGCCCTAGTGTCTTGCCTGGGGTTGACCTGGGGCCTGCAGGGCCCCATAGGCTTGCAGGGGGTTGACCTGGTGGCTGCAAGGCCCCATTCGCTTGCCTGGGGTTGACCTGGGCTCCAAAAGTCCCCCTAGGCATGCCTGGGGTTGTCCTGGTGCCCGGACTCGCTGCCGCCCTGGGCTTCACTCCCAAAAAACCACCGGGAGTGCGGACGCAGGACCCGCACAATCACCAGGGCCTTAATCCTCCAAGGAGTGCCCCCTCCACCCGGGCTTAAGCCTCCAAGGACTGCCCCCTCCACGCGTGCTTAAGCCTCCAAGGAGTGCCCCCCCAAACCTGGACCAGGCCCCATTCACTTGCCTGGGGTTGACCTGGTGGCTGCAGGGCCCCATAGGCTTGCAGGGGGTCGACCTGGTGTCTGCAAGGCCCCGCTCGCTTACCTGGGTTTGCCTTGGTGCCTGCTAGGCCCCATTCGCTTGCCTGGGGTTGACCTGGTGGCTGCAAGGCCCCATTCGCTTGCCTGGGGTTGACCTGGGCTCCAAAATCCCCCTAGGCATGCCTGGCGTTGTCCTGGTACCCGGACTTGGTTCCGCCCTGGGCTTCACTCCCAAAAAACCACCGGGAGTGCGGACGCAGGACCCGAAAAACCACCAGGGGCTTAAGCCTCCATCAAGTGCCCCCCCACCCAAGCTTAAGCCTCCAAGGAGTGTCCCCTACACCTGGGCCAGGCCCCATTCTCTTGCCTGGGGTTTACCTGGTGGCTGCAAGGCCCCATTCGCTTACCTGGGATTGAACTGGAGGCTGCCAGGCCCATTCGCTTGCCTGGGGTTGACCTGGTGGCTGCAAGGCCCCATTCGCTTACCTGGGATTGAACTGGAGGCTGCCAGGCCCATTCGCTTGCCTGGGGTTGACCTGGGCTTCGAAAGTCCCCCTAGGCATGCCTCGGTTGTTCTGGTGCCTGGACTTGCTGCTGCCCTGGGCTTCACTCCCAAAAAGCCACTGCGAGAGCGCAAGCAGGACAAGCACAACCGCCAGGGGCTTAAGACTCCATCAAGTGCCCCCCGCACCCAGGCTCAAGCCTCCAACAAGTGCCCCCCGCACCTGGGCCAGGCCCCATTCGCTTGCCTAGGGTTCACCTGGTGGCTACAAGGCCCCATTCCCTTAACTGGGGTTGACCTGGTGTCTGCAAGGCCCCATTCGCTTGCCTGGGGTTGACCTGGGCTCCAAAAGTCCCCCTAGGAATGCCTGGGGTGGTTCTGGTGCCCGGACTTGGTTCCGCCCTGGGCTTCACTTCCACAAAACCACCGGGAGTGCAGACGCAAGACCCGCAAAACCACCAGGGACTTAAGCCTCCATCAAGTGCCCCCCCACCCAAGCTTAAGCCTCCAAGGAGTGCCCCCCCAACACCTGGGCCAGGCGCATTCACTTGCCTGGGGTTGACCTGGTGGCTGCAGGGCCCCATAGGCTTGCAGGGGGTCGACCTGGTGGCTGCAAGGCCCCGCTCACTTCCCTGGGTTTGCCTTGGTGCCTGCTAGGCCCCATTCGCTTGCCTGGGGTTGAGCTGGTGGCTGCAAGGCCCCATTCGCTTGCCTGGGGTTGACGTGGGCTCCAAAATCCCCCTAGGCATGCCTGGCGTTGTCCTGGTGCCCGGACTTGGTTCCGCCCTGGGCTTCACTCCCAAAAAACCACCGGGAGTGCGGACGCAGGACCCGCACAACCACCAGGGCCTTAAGCCTCCAAGCAGTGCCCCCTCCACCAGGGCTTAAGCCTCCAAGGAGTGCCCCCTCCACCCGGGCTTAAGCCTCCAAGGAGTGCCCCCCACACCTGGGCCAGGCCCCAGTCTCTTGCCTGGGGTTGACCTGGGGCCTGCAGGGCCCCATAGGCTTGCAGGGGGTTCACCTGGTGGCTGCAAGGCCCCATTTGCTTACCTGGGTTTGACCTGGAGGCTGCAAGGCCCCATTCGCTTACCTGGGTTTGACCTGGAGGCTGCCAGGCCCCATTCGCTTGCCTGGGGTTGACCTGGTG
>NW_028324846.1:0-23358 GCF_052110815.1 Crocodylus siamensis
GCGTTGTCCTGGTGCCCGGACTTGGTCCCGCCCTGGGCTTCACTCCCAGAAAACCACCGGGAGTGTGGAGGCAGGACCCGCAAAACCACCTGGGGCTTAAGCCTCCATCAAGTGCCCCCCCACACAAGCTTAAGCCTCCAAGGAGTGCCCCCCCCACACCTGGGCCAGGCCCCATTCACTTGCCTGGGGTTGACCTGGTGGCTGCAGGGCCGCATAGGCTTGCAGGGGGTCGACCTGGTGAATGCAAGTCCCCATTCGCTTGCCTGGGGTTGACCTGGTGAATGCAAGGCCCCATTCGCTTGCCTGGGGTTGACCTGGGCTCCAACATCCCCCTAGGCATGCCTCGCGTTGTCCTGGTGCCCGGACTTGGTTCCGCCCTGGGCTTCACTCCCAAAAAACCACCGGGAGTGCGGACGCGGGACCCGCACAACCACCAGGGCCTTAAGCCTCCAAGGAGTGCCCCCTCCACCCGGGCTTAAGCCTCCAAGGAGTGCCCCCCCCCACACCTGGGCCAGGCCCCATTCACTTGCCTGGGGTTGACCTGGTGGCTGCAGGGCCGCATAGGCTTGCAGGGGGTCGACCCGGTAGATGCAAGGCCCCGCTCACTTACCTGGGTTTGCCTTGGTGCCTGCTAGGCCCCATTCGCTTGCCGGGGGTTGACCTGGTGGCTGCAAGGCCCCATTCGCTTGCCTGGGGTTGACCTGGGCTCCAAAATCCCCCTAGGCATGCCTGGCGTTGTTCTGGTGCCCGGACTTGCTTCCGCCCTGGGCTTCACTCCCAAAAAACCACCGGGAGTGCGGACGCAGGACACCGCACAGCCAGCCAGGGGCTTAAGCCTCCAATCAAGTGCCCCCTCCACCCGAGCTTAAGCCTCCAAGGAGTGCCCCCCACACCTGGGCCAGGCCCTAGTCTCTTGCCTGGGGTTGACCTGGGGCCTGCAGGGCCCCCATAGGCTTGCAGGGGGTTGACCTGACTTTGCCCTAGGGCTTAAGCCTAAATCACCGGGAGTGCCGCCCCCACCCGGGCTTAAGCCTCCAAGGACTGCCCCAGCCACCTTGGCCACGCCCAGTTCTATTGCCTGGGGTTGACCTGGGGCCTGCAAGGCCCCATTTCCTTCCCTGGGTTTGCCTTGGTTCCTGCTAGGCCTCATTCGCTTTGCCTAGGGTTTACCTGGTGGCTACAAGGCCCCATTCGGTTACCTGGGGTTGACCTGGTGTCTGAAAGGCCCCATTCGCTTTCCTGGGGTTGACCTGGGCCTCCAAAAGTCCCCCTAGGAATGCCTGGGGTTGTTCTGGTGCCCGGACTATGGTTCCGCCCTGGGCTTCACTCCCACAAAACCACCGGGAGTGCGGACGCAAGACCCGCAAAACCACCAGGGGCTTAAGCCCCCATCAAGTGCCCCCCCACCCAAGCTTAAGCCTCCAAGGAGTGCCCCCCCCACACCTGGGCCAGGCCCCATTCACTTGCCTGGGGTTGACCTGGTGGCTGCAGGGCCGCATAGGCTTGCAGGGGGTCGACATGGTGGATGCAAGGCCCCGCTCGCTTACCTGGGATTGACCTGGAGGCTGCAAGGCCCCATTCGCTTGCCTGGGCTTGACCTGGGCTCCAAAAGTCCCCCTAGGCATGCCTGGGCTTGATCTGGTCCCCGGATATGCTGCCGCTCTGAGCTTCACTCCCAAAAAACCACCGGAAGTGCGGATGCAGGACCCGCGCAACCACCACGGCCTTAAGCCTCCATCAAGTCCTCCCCCACCTGGGTTTAAGCCGCCAAGGAGTGTCCCCTGCACCTGGGCCAGGCCCCTTTCTCTTGCCTGGTGTTGACCTGAGGCCTGCAGGGCCCCATAGGCTTGCAGGGTGTTGACCTGTTGTGTGCAAGGCCTCATTCGCTTACCTGGGATTGACCTGGAGGCTGCAAGGCCCATTCGCTTGCCTGGGGTTGACCTGGACTTCCAAAGTCCCCCTAGGCATGCCTGGGTTGTTCTGGTGCCCGGACTTGCTGGTGCCCTGGGCTTCACTCCCAAAAAGCCACTGGGAGTGCGCACGCAGGACAAGCACAACAGCCAGGGGCTTAAGCCTATATCAAGTGCCCCCGCCACCTGGGCTTAAGCCTCCAAGGAGTGCCCCCCTCACCGGGGTCAGGCCCCATTCGCTTGCCTGGGGTTTACCTGGGCTCCAAAAGTCCCCCTAGGAATGCCTGGGGTGGTTCTGGTGCCCGGACTTGGTTCCGCCCTGGGCTTGACTCCCACAAAACCACCGGGAGTGCGGACGCAAGACCCGCAAAACCACCAGGGGCTTAAGCCCCCATCAAGTGCCCCCCCACCCAAGCTTAAGCCTCCAAGGAGTGCCCCCCCCACACCTGGGCCAGGCCCCATTCACTTGCCTGGGGTTGACCTGGTGGCTGCAAGGCCCCATTCGCTTGCCTGGGGTTCACCTGGGCTCCAAAAGTCCCCCTAGGCATGCCTGGGGTTGTCCTGGTGCCCGGACTTGGTCCCGCCCTGGGCTTCACTCCCCGAAAACCACCGGGAGTGTGGAGACAGGACCCGCAAAACCACCAGGGGCTTAAGCCTCCATCAAGTGCCCCCCCACACAAGCTTAAGCCTGCAAGGAGTGCCCCCCACACCTGGGCCAGGCCCCATTCTCTTGCCTGGGGTTGACCGGGGCTCCAAAAGTCCCCCTAGGCAGGCCTGGGCTTGACCTGGTCCCCGGATATGCTGCCGCTCTGAGCTTCACTCCCAAAAAACCACCGGAAGTGCGGATGCAGGACCCGCACAACCGCCACGGCCTTAAGCCTCCATCAAGTCCTCCCCCACCTGGGTTTAAGCCTCCAAGGAGTGTCCCCTGCACCTGGGCCAGGCCCCTTTCTCTTGCCTGGTGTTGACGTGGGGCCTGCAGGGCCCCATAGGCTTGCAGGGGGTTGACCTGTTGTGTGCAAGGCCCCATTCTCTTACCTGGGATTGACCTGGAGGCTGCAAGGCCCATTCGCTTGCCTGGGGTTGACCTGGACTTCCCATGTCCCCCTAGGCATGCCTGGCTTGTTCTGGTGCCCGGACTTGCTGCTGCCCTGGGCTTCACTCCCAAAAAGCCACTGGGAGTGCGCACGCAGGACAAGCACAACAGCCAGGGGCTTAAGCCTAAATCAAGTGCCCCCGCCACCTGGGCTTAAGCCTCCAAGGAGTGCCCCCCTCACCGGGGTCAGGCCCCATTCGCTTGCCTGGGGTTTACTTGGGCTCCAAAAGTCCCCCTAGGCATGCCTGGGTTGTTCTGGTGCCCGGACTTGCTCCCGCCCTGGGCTTGACTCCCAAAAAACCACCGGGAGTGCGGACGCAGAACCCGCACAACCGCCAGGGGCTTAAGCCTCCATCAAGTGCCCCCCGCACCCAGGCACAAGCCTCCAAGTGCCCCCCCCCACCTGGGCCAGGCCCCATTCATTTGCCTAGGGTTCACCTGGTGGCTACAAGGCCCCATTCGCTTACCTGGGGTTGACCTGGTGTCTGCAAGGCCCCATTCGCTTGCCTGGGGTTGACCGGGGCTCCAAAAGTCCCCCTAGGAATGCCTGGGGTTGTTCTGGTGCCCGGACTTGGTTCCGCCCTGGGCTTCACTCCCACAAAACAACCGGGACTGCGGACGCAAGACCCGCAAAACCACCAGGGGCTTTAGCCCCCATCAAGTGCCCCCCCACCCAAGCTTAAGCCTCCAAGGAGTGCCCCCCCCACACCTGGGCCAGGCCCCATTCACTTGCCTGGGGTTGACCTGGTGGCTGCAGGGCCGCATAGGCTTGCAGGGGGTCGACCTGGTGAATGCAAGGCCCCATTCGCTTGCCTGGGGTTGACCTGGTGAATGCAAGGCCCCATTCGCTTGCCTGGGGTTGACCTGGGCTCCAACATCCCCCTAGGCATGCCTCGCGTTGTCCTGGTGCCCGGACTTACCGGGAGTGTGGAGGCAGGACCCGCAAAACCACCTGGGGCTTAAGCCTCCATCAAGTGCCCCCCCACACAAGCTTAAGCTTCCAAGGAGTGCAGGCCCCATTCACTTGCCTGGGGTTGACCTGGTGGCCCCGCATAGGCTTGCAGGGGGTCGACCTGGTGAATGCAAGTCCCCATTCGCTTGCCTGGGGGACCTTAAGCCTCCAAGGAGTGCTTCACTCCCAAAAAACCACCGGGAGTGCGGACGCGGGACCCGCACAACCACCAGGGCCAGCCTCCAAGGAGTGCCTTAAGCCTCCAAGGAGTGCCCCCCCCACACCTGGGCCAGGCCCCCACTTGCCTGGGGTTGACCCTGGTGGCTGCAGGGCCGCATAGGCTTGCAGGGGGTCGACCCCCAAGGCCCCCGCTCACTTAGTGCCTGCTAGGCCCCATTCGCTTGCCGGGGGTTGACCTGGTGGCTGCAAGGCCCCATTCGCTTGCCTGGGGTTGACCTGGGCTCCAAAATCCCCTATGCCTGGTGTTGTCCTGGTGCCTGGACTTGGTTTGCCTGGGGTTGACCTGGGGCCTGCAGGGGCCCCCCCACACCTGGGCCAGGCCCTAGTCTCTTGCCTGGGGTTGACCTGGGGCCTGCAGGGCCCCATAGGCTTGCAGGGGGTTGACCTGGTTGCCCTAGGGCTTAAGCCTAAATCAAGTGCCGCCCCCACCCCTTTAAGCCTCCAAGGACTGGCCACCTTGGCCACGCCCAGTTCTATTGCCTGGGGTTGACCTGGGGCCTGCAAGGCCCCATTTCCTTCCCTGGGTTTGCCTTGGTTCCTGCTAGGCCTCATTCGCTTTCCTGGGGTTGACCTGGTGGCTGCCAGGCCCCATTCGCTTACCTGGGGTTGACCTGGTGTCTGCAAGGCCCCATTCGCTTGCCTGGGGTTGACCGGGCCTCCAAAAGTCCCCCTAGGCATGCCTGGGTTCCGCCCTGGGCTTCACTCCCAAAAAACCACCGGGAGTGCGGACGCGGGACCCGCACAACCACCAGGGCCTTAAGCCTCCAAGGAGTGCCCCCCTCCACCCGGCCTTAAGCCTCCAAGGAGTGCCCCCTCCACCCGGGCTTAAGCCTCCAAGGAGTGCCCCCCACACCTGGGCCAGGCCCTAGTCTCTTGCCTGGGGTTGACCTGGGGCCTGCAGGGCCCCATAGGCTTGCAGGGGGTTGACCTGGTTGCCCTAGGGCTTAAGCCTAAATCAAGTGCCCCCCCCACCCGGGCTTAAGCCTCCAAGGAGTGCCCCAGCCACCTGGGCCACTCCCAGTTCTATTGCCTGGGGTTGACCTGGGGCCTGCAGGGCCCCATTTGCTTCCCTGGGTTTGCCTTGGTGCCTGCTAGGCCCCATTCGCTTTCCTGGGGTTGACCTGGTGGCTGCAAGGCCCCATTCGCTTGCCTGGGGTTCACCTGGGCTCGAAAAGTCCCCCTAGGCATGCCTGGGGTTGTCCTGGTGCCCGGACTCGCTACCGCCCTGGGCTTCACTCCCAAAAAACCACCGGGAGTGCGGACGCAGGACCCGCACAACTGCCAGGGGCTTAAGCCTCCATCAAGTGCCCCCCGCACCCAGGCTCAAGCCTCCAACAAGTGCCCCCCGCACCTGGGCCAGGCCCCATTCGCTTGCCTAGGGTTCACCTGGTGGCTACAAGGCCCCATTCGCTTACCTGGGGTTGACCTGGTGTCTGCAAGGCCCCATTCGCTTGCCTGGGGTTGACCTGGGCTCCAAAAGTCCCCCTAGGAATGCCTGGGGTTGTTCTGGTGCCAGGACTTGGTTCCTCCCTGGGCTTCACTCCCACAAAACCACCGGGAGTGCGGACGCAAGACCCGCAAAACCACCAGGGGTTTAAGCCCCCATCAAGTGCCCCCCCACCCAAGCTTAAGCCTCCAAGGAATGCCCCCCCCACACCTGGGCCAGGCCCCATTCACTTGCCTGGGGTTGACCTGGTGGCTGCAGGGCCGCATAGGCTTGCAGGGGGTCGACCTGGTGAATGCAAAGCCCCATTCGCTTGCCTGGGGTTGACCTGGTGGCTGCAAGGCCCCATTCGCTTGCCTGGGGTTGACCTGGGCTCCAACATCCCCCTAGGCATGCCTCGCGTTGTCCTGGTGCCCGGACTTGGTCCCGCCCTGGGCTTCACTCCCTGAAAACCACCGGGAGTGTGGAGGCAGGACCCGCAAAACCACCAGGGGCTTAAGCCTCCATCAAGTGCCCCCCCACACAAGCTTAAGCCTGCAAGGAGTGCCCCCCACACCTGGGCCAGGCCCCATTCTCTTGCCTGGGGTTGACCGGGGCTCCAAAAGTCCCCCTAGGCATGCCTGGGCTTGACCTGGTCCCCGGATATGCTGCCGCTCTGAGCTTCACTCCCAAAAAACCACCGGAAGTGCGGATGCAGGACCCGCACAACTGCCACGGCCTTAAGCCTCCATCAAGTCCTCCCCCACCTGGGTTTAAGCCTCCAAGGAGTGTCCCCTGCACCTGGGCCAGGCCCCTTTCTCTTGCCTGGTGTTGACGTGGGGCCTGCAGGGCCCCATAGGCTTGCAGGGGGTTGACCTGTTGTGTGCAAGGCCCCATTCGCTTACCTGGGATTGACCTGGAGGCTGCAAGGCCCATTCGCTTGCCTGGGGTTGACCTGGACTTCCCATGTCCCCCTAGGCATGCCTGGCTTGTTCTGGTGCCCGGACTTGCTGCTGCCCTGCGCTTCACTCCCAAAAAGCCACTGGGAGTGCGCACGCAGGACAAGCACAACAGACAGGGGCTTAAGCCTAAATCAAGTGCCCCCGCCACCTGGGCTTAAGCCTCCAAGGAGTGCCCCCCTCACCGGGGTCAGGCCCCATTCGCTTGCCTGGGGTTTACTTGGGCTCCAAAAGTCCCCCTAGGCATGCCTGGGTTGTTCTGGTGCCCGGACTTGCTCCCACCCTGGGCTTGACTCCCAAAAAACCACCGGGAGTGCGGACGCAGGACCCGCACAACCGCCAGGGGCTTAAGCCTCCATCAAGTGCCCCCCGCACCCAGGCACAAGCCTCCAAGTGCCCCCCCCACCTGGGCCAGGCCCCATTCATTTGCCTAGGGTTCACCTGGTGGCTACAAGGCCCCATTCGCTTACCTGGGGTTGACCTGGTGTCTGCAAGGCCCCATTCGCTTGCCTGGGGTTGACCGGGGCTCCAAAAGTCCCCCTAGGAATGCCTGGGGTTGTTCTGGTGCCCGGACTTGGTTCCGCCCTGGGCTTCACTCCCACAAAACAACCGGGACTGCGGACGCAAGACCCGCAAAACCACCAGGGGCTTTAGCCCCCATCAAGTGCCCCCCCACCCAAGCTTAAGCCTCCAAGGAGTGCCCCCCCCACACCTGGGCCAGGCCCCATTCACTTGCCTGGGGTTGACCTGGTGGCTGCAGGGCCGCATAGGCTTGCAGGGGGTCGACCCGGTAGATGCAAGGCCCCGCTCACTTACCTGGGTTTGCCTTGGTGCCTGCTCGGCCCCATTCGCTTGCCTGGCTGCAAGGCCCCATTCGCTTACCTGGGGTTGACCTGGGTTGACCTGGTCCAAGGAATGCTGCAAGGCCCCATTCGCTTACCTGGGGTTGACCTGGTGCCTCCATCTGCAAGGCCCCATTCGCTTCACCCTGGGGTTGACCGGGCCTCCAAAGTCCCCCCCCTAGGCATGCCTCGGGCTTGACCTGGTCCCCGGATGCCTCGCGTTGCTGCCCGCTCTGGGCTTCACTCCCAAAAAACCACCGGGAGTGCGGACGCAAGACCCGCAAAACCACCAGGGGCTTAAGCCTCCATCAAGTGCCCCCCCACCCAAGCTTAAGCCTCCAAGGAGTGCCCCCCCCACACCTGGGCCAGGCCCCATTCTTGCCTGGGGTTGACCTGGGGCTGCAGGGCCGCATAGGCTTGCCTGGGTTTGCCTTGGTGCCCTAGGCCCCATTCGCTTGCCGGGGGTTGACCCTGCAAGGCCCCATTCGCTTGCCTGGGGTTGACCTGGGCTCCAAAATCCCCCTAGGCATGCCTGGTTGTCCTGGTGGACTTGGTTCCGCCCTGGGCTTCACTCCCAAAAAACCACCGGGAGTGCGGACGCAGGACACGCACAGCCACCTGGGCCTTAAGCCTCCAAGGAGTGCCCCCTCCACCCGAGCTTAAGCCTCCAAGGAGCCACCTTGGCCACGCCCAGTTCTATTGCCTGGGGTTGACCTGGGGCCAAGGCCCCAACCCGGGCTTAAGACCCTAGGCCAAGGAGTGCCCCCCACACCTGGGGGCCAGGCCCTAGTCTCTTGCCTGGGGTTGACCTGGGGCCATAGGCTTGCAGGGGGTTGACCTGGTTGCCCTAGGGCTTAAGCCAGGGTTCTATTGCCCCCATTCGCTTTCCTGGGGTTGACCTGGTGGCTAGGCTTGCCAGGGGGTTGACCTGACTCGCTTTGCGGACGCAGGACCCGCCCTAGGGCTTAGCCTCCCTAAATCAAGTGCTGCAAGGCCCCCTAGGAACCCGGGCTTAAGCCTCCAAGTGGACCTGGTGGCTGCAGGGCCGCATAGGCTTGCAGGGGGTCGCCCCACTTAGCCACCTTGGCCACGCCCCAGTTCTATTGCCTGGGGTTGACCTGGGGCCTGGGGTTGACCTGGGCTCCAAGGCCCCATTTCCTTCCCTGGGTTTGCCTTGGTTCCTGCTAGGCCTCATTCGCTCCTTGGGCTTCACTCCCAAAAAACCACCTGCGGACGCAGGGCACAGCCACCTGGTCCTTAAGCCTCCAAGGAGTGCCCCCTCCACCCGAGCTTAAGCCTCCAAGGAGTGCCCCCCCACACCTGGGCCAGGCCCTAGTCTCTTGCCTGGGGTTGACCTGGTGGCTAGGCTTGCAGGGGGTTGAGGCCCCATTCGCTTACCTGGGGTTGACCTGGTGTCTGCAAGGCCCCATTCGCTTGCCTGGGGTTGACCTGGGGTTGACCGGGCCTCCAAAAGTCCCCCTAGGCATGCCTGGGCTTGACCTGGTCCCCGGATATGCTGCCGCTCTGAGCTTCTCTCCCAAAAAACCACCGGGAGTGCGGACGCAAGACCCGCAAAACCACCAGGGGCTTAAGCCCCCATCAAGTGCCCCCCCACCCAAGCTTAAGCCTCCAAGGAGTGCCCCCCCCACACCTGGGCCAGGCCCCATTCACTTGCCTGGGGTTGACCTGGTGGCTGCAGGGCCGCATAGGCTTGCAGGGGGTCGACATGGTGGATGCAAGGCCCCGCTCGCTTACCTGGGATTGACCTGGAGGCTGCAAGGCCCCATTCGCTTGCCTGGGCTTGACCGGGGCTCCAAAAGTCCCCCTAGGCATGCCTGGGCTTGATCTGGTCCCCGGATATGCTGCCGCTCTGAGCTTCACTCCCAAAAAACCACCGGAAGTGCGGATGCAGGACCCGCACAACCACCACGGCCTTAAGCCTCCATCAAGTCCTCCCCCACCTGGGTTTAAGCCGCCAAGGAGTGTCCCCTGCACCTGGGCCAGGCCCCTTTCTCTTGCCTGGTGTTGACCTGGGGCCTGCAGGGCCCCATAGGCTTGCAGGGTGTTGACCTGTTGTGTGCAAGGCCTCATTCGCTTACCTGGGATTGACCTGGAGGCTGCAAGGCCCATTCGCTTGCCTGGGGTTGACCTGGACTTCCAAAGACCCCCTAGGCATGCCTGGGTTGTTCTGGTGCCCGGACTTGCTGCTGCCCTGGGCTTCACTCCCAAAAAGCCACTGGGAGTGCGCACGCAGGACAAGCACAACAGCCAGGGGCTTAAGCCTATATCAAGTGCCCCCGCCACCTGGGCTTAAGCCTCCAAGGAGTGCCCCCCTCACCGGGGTCAGGCCCCATTCGCTTGCCTGGGGTTTACCTGGGCTCCAAAAGTCCCCCTAGGAATGCCTGGGGTGGTTCTGGTGCCCGGACTTGGTTCCGCCCTGGGCTTCACTCCCACAAAACCACCGGGAGTGCGGACGCAAGACCCGCAAAACCACCAGGGGCTTAAGCCCCCATCAAGTGCCCCCCCACCCAAGCTTAAGCCTCCAAGGAGTGCCCCCCCCACACCTGGGCCAGGCCCCATTCACTTGCCTGGGGTTGACCTGGTGGCTGCAGGGCCGCATAGGCTTGCAGGGGGTCGACCTGGTGAATGCAAGGCCCCATTCGCTTGCCTGGGGTTGACCTGGTGGCTGCAAGGCCCCATTCGCTTGCCTGGGGTTCACCTGGGCTCCAAAAGTCCCCCTAGGCATGCCTGGGGTTGTCCTGGTGCCCGGACTTGGTCCCGCCCTGGGCTTCACTCCCTGAAAACCACCGGGAGTGTGGAGACAGGACCCGCAAAACCACCAGGGGCTTAAGCCTCCATCAAGTGCCCCCCCACACAAGCTTAAGCCTGCAAGGAGTGCCCCCCACACCTGGGCCAGGCCCCATTCATTTGCCTAAGGCATAGGCTTGCAGGGGTCGACCTGGTGGCTACAAGGCCCCATTCGCTTACCTGGGACCTCGTGGCTGCCCCATTCTCTTGCCTGGGGTTGACCGGGGCTCCAAAAGTCCCCCTAGGCATGCCTGGGCTTGACCTGGTCCCCGGATATGCTGCCGCTCTGAGCTTCACTCCCAAAAAACCACCGGAAGTGCGGATGCAGGACCCGCACAACCGCCACGGCCTTAAGCCTCCATCAAGTCCTCCCCCACCTGGGTTTAAGCCTCCAAGGAGTGTCCCCTGCACCTGGGCCAGGCCCCTTTCTCTTGCCTGGTGTTGACGTGGGGCCTGCAGGGCCCCATAGGCTTGCAGGGGGTTGACCTGTTGTGTGCAAGGCCCCATTCTCTTACCTGGGATTGACCTGGAGGCTGCAAGGCCCATTCGCTTGCCTGGGGTTGACCTGGACTTCCCATGTCCCCCTAGGCATGCCTGGCTTGTTCTGGTGCCCGGACTTGCTGCTGCCCTGGGCTTCACTCCCAAAAAGCCACTGGGAGTGCGCACGCAGGACAAGCACAACAGCCAGGGGCTTAAGCCTAAATCAAGTGCCCCCGCCACCTGGGCTTAAGCCTCCAAGGAGTGCCCCCCTCACCGGGGTCAGGCCCCATTCGCTTGCCTGGGGTTTACTTGGGCTCCAAAAGTCCCCCTAGGCATGCCTGGGTTGTTCTGGTGCCCGGACTTGCTCCCGCCCTGGGCTTGACTCCCAAAAAACCACCGGGAGTGCGGACGCAGGACCCGCACAACCGCCAGGGGCTTAAGCCTCCATCAAGTGCCCCCCGCACCCAGGCACAAGCCTCCAAGTGCCCCCCCCACCTGGGCCAGGCCCCATTCATTTGCCTAGGGTTCACCTGGTGGCTACAAGGCCCCATTCGCTTACCTGGGGTTGACCTGGTGTCTGCAAGGCCCCATTCGCTTGCCTGGGGTTGACCGGGGCTCCAAAAGTCCCCCTAGGAATGCCTGGGGTTGTTCTGGTGCCCGGACTTGGTTCCGCCCTGGGCTTCACTCCCACAAAACAACCGGGACTGCGGACGCAAGACCCGCAAAACCACCAGGGGCTTTAGCCCCCATCAAGTGCCCCCCCACCCAAGCTTAAGCCTCCAAGGAGTGCCCCCCCCACACCTGGGCCAGGCCCCATTCACTTGCCTGGGGTTGACCTGGTGGCTGCAGGGCCGCATAGGCTTGCAGGGGGTCGACCTGGTGAATGCAAGGCCCCATTCGCTTGCCTGGGGTTGACCTGGTGAATGCAAGGCCCCATTCGCTTGCCTGGGGTTGACCTGGGCTCCAACATCCCCCTAGGCATGCCTCGCGTTGTCCTGGTGCCCGGACTTGGTTCCGCCCTGGGCTTCACTCCCAAAAAACCACCGGGAGTGCGGACGCGGGACCCGCACAACCACCAGGGCCTTAAGCCTCCAAGGAGTGCCCCCTCCACCCGGCCTTAAGCCTCCAAGGAGTGCCCCCTCCACCCGGGCTTAAGCCTCCAAGGAGTGCCCCCCACACCTGGGCCAGGCCCTAGTCTCTTGCCTGGGGTTGACCTGGGGCCTGCAGGGCCCCATAGGCTTGCAGGGGGTTGACCTGGTTGCCCTAGGGCTTAAGCCTAAATCAAGTGCCCCCCCCACCCGGGCTTAAGCCTCCAAGGAGTGCCCCAGCCACCTGGGCCACTCCCAGTTCTATTGCCTGGGGTTGACCTGGGGCCTGCAGGGCCCCATTTGCTTCCCTGGGTTTGCCTTGGTGCCTGCTAGGCCCCATTCGCTTTCCTGGGGTTGACCTGGTGGCTGCAAGGCCCCATTCGCTTGCCTGGGGTTCACCTGGGCTCCAAAAGTCCCCCTAGGCATGCCTGGGGTTGTCCTGGTGCCCGGACTCGCTACCGCCCTGGGCTTCACTCCCAAAAAACCACCGGGAGTGCGGACGCAGGACCCGCACAACTGCCAGGGGCTTAAGCCTCCATCAAGTGCCCCCCGCACCCAGGCTCAAGCCTCCAACAAGTGCCCCCCGCACCTGGGCCAGGCCCCATTCGCTTGCCTAGGGTTCACCTGGTGGCTACAAGGCCCCATTCGCTTACCTGGGGTTGACCTGGTGTCTGCAAGGCCCCATTCGCTTGCCTGGGGTTGACCTGGGCTCCAAAAGTCCCCCTAGGAATGCCTGGGGTTGTTCTGGTGCCAGGACTTGGTTCCTCCCTGGGCTTCACTCCCACAAAACCACCGGGAGTGCGGACGCAAGACCCGCAAAACCACCAGGGGTTTAAGCCCCCATCAAGTGCCCCCCCACCCAAGCTTAAGCCTCCAAGGAATGCCCCCCCCCACACCTGGGCCAGGCCCCATTCACTTGCCTGGGGTTGACCTGGTGGCTGCAGGGCCGCATAGGCTTGCAGGGGGTCGACCTGGTGAATGCAAAGCCCCATTCGCTTGCCTGGGGTTGACCTGGTGGCTGCAAGGCCCCATTCGCTTGCCTGGGGTTGACCTGGGCTCCAACATCCCCCTAGGCATGCCTCGCGTTGTCCTGGTGCCCGGACTTGGTCCCGCCCTGGGCTTCACTCCCTGAAAACCACCGGGAGTGTGGAGGCAGGACCCGCAAAACCACCAGGGGCTTAAGCCTCCATCAAGTGCCCCCCCACACAAGCTTAAGCCTGCAAGGAGTGCCCCCCACACCTGGGCCAGGCCCCATTCTCTTGCCTGGGGTTGACCGGGGCTCCAAAAGTCCCCCTAGGCATGCCTGGGCTTGACCTGGTCCCCGGATATGCTGCCGCTCTGAGCTTCACTCCCAAAAAACCACCGGAAGTGCGGATGCAGGACCCGCACAACTGCCACGGCCTTAAGCCTCCATCAAGTCCTCCCCCACCTGGGTTTAAGCCTCCAAGGAGTGTCCCCTGCACCTGGGCCAGGCCCCTTTCTCTTGCCTGGTGTTGACGTGGGGCCTGCAGGGCCCCATAGGCTTGCAGGGGGTTGACCTGTTGTGTGCAAGGCCCCATTCGCTTACCTGGGATTGACCTGGAGGCTGCAAGGCCCATTCGCTTGCCTGGGGTTGACCTGGACTTCCCATGTCCCCCTAGGCATGCCTGGCTTGTTCTGGTGCCCGGACTTGCTGCTGCCCTGCGCTTCACTCCCAAAAAGCCACTGGGAGTGCGCACGCAGGACAAGCACAACAGACAGGGGCTTAAGCCTAAATCAAGTGCCCCCGCCACCTGGGCTTAAGCCTCCAAGGAGTGCCCCCCTCACCGGGGTCAGGCCCCATTCGCTTGCCTGGGGTTTACTTGGGCTCCAAAAGTCCCCCTAGGCATGCCTGGGTTGTTCTGGTGCCCGGACTTGCTCCCACCCTGGGCTTGACTCCCAAAAAACCACCGGGAGTGCGGACGCAGGACCCGCACAACCGCCAGGGGCTTAAGCCTCCATCAAGTGCCCCCCGCACCCAGGCACAAGCCTCCAAGTGCCCCCCCCACCTGGGCCAGGCCCCATTCATTTGCCTAGGGTTCACCTGGTGGCTACAAGGCCCCATTCGCTTACCTGGGGTTGACCTGGTGTCTGCAAGGCCCCATTCGCTTGCCTGGGGTTGACCGGGGCTCCAAAAGTCCCCCTAGGAATGCCTGGGGTTGTTCTGGTGCCCGGACTTGGTTCCGCCCTGGGCTTCACTCCCACAAAACAACCGGGACTGCGGACGCAAGACCCGCAAAACCACCAGGGGCTTTAGCCCCCATCAAGTGCCCCCCCACCCAAGCTTAAGCCTCCAAGGAGTGCCCCCCCCACACCTGGGCCAGGCCCCATTCACTTGCCTGGGGTTGACCTGGTGGCTGCAGGGCCGCATAGGCTTGCAGGGGGTCGACCCGGTAGATGCAAGGCCCCGCTCACTTACCTGGGTTTGCCTTGGTGCCTGCTCGGCCCCATTCGCTTGCCTGGGGTCGACTTGGTGGATGCAAGGCCCCGCCCCATTCGCTTCGCTTCCCTGGGGTTGACCTGGTGGCTGCAAGGCCCCATTCGCTTGCCTGGGGTTGACCTGGGCTCCAACATCCCCCCTGGCATGCCTCGCGTTGTCCTGGTGCCCGGACTTTGTTCCGCCCTCGGCTTCACTCCCAAAACAACCACCGGGAGTGCGGACGCGGGACCCGCACAACCACCAGGGCCTTAAGCCTCCAAGGAGTGCCCCCTCCACCCGGGCTTAAGCCTCCAAGGAGTGCCCCCCACACCTGGGCCAGGCCCTAGTCTCTTGCCTGGGGTTGACCTGGGGCCTGCAGGGCCCCATTTGCTTCCCTGGGTTTGACCTTGGTGGCTGCAAGGCCCCATTCGCTTACCTGGGGTTGACCTGGTGGCTGCAAGGCCCCATTCGCTTGCCTGGGGTTGACCTGGGCTCCAAAATCCCCCTAGGCATGCCTGGCGTTGTCCTGGTGCCTGGACTTGGTTCCGCCCTGGGCTTCACTCCCAAAAAACCACCGGGAGTGCGGACGCAAGACCCGCAAAACCACCAGGGGCTTAAGCCCCCATCAAGTGCCCCCCCACCCAAGCTTAAGCCTCCAAGGAATGCCCCCCCCACCCCTGGGCCAGCCCCATTCACTTGCCTGGGGTTGACTTGGTGGCTGCAGGGCCGCATAGGCTTGTAGGGGGCGACCTGGTGGATGCAAGGCCCCGCTCGCTTACCTGGGTTTGCCTTGCTGCCTGCTAGGCCCCATTCGCTTGCCTGGGGTTGACCTGGTGGCTGCAAGACCCCATTCGCTTGCCTGGTGTTGACCTGGGCTCCAAAATCCCCCTAGGCATGCCTGGGTTGTTCTGGTGCCCGGACTTGCTCCCGCCCTGGGCTTCACTCCCAAAAAACCACCGGAGGGCGGACGCAGGACCCGCACAACCGCCAGGGGCTTAAGCCTCCATCAAGTGCCCCCCGCACCCAGGCTTAAGCCTCCAAGTGCCCCCCCCACCTGGGCCAGGCCCCATTCATTTGCCTAGGGTTCACCTGGTGGCTACAAGGCCCCATTCGCTTGCCTGCAGGGGGTCGGGTTGCAAGTCCCCATTCGCTTGCCTGGGGTTGGCTGGTCCAAGGCCCCATTCGCTTGCCTGGGGTTGACCTGGGCTCCAACATCCCCCTAGGCATGCCTGGCGTTGTCCTGGTGCCCGGACTTGGTTCCCGCCCTGGGCTTCACTCCCAAAAAACCACCGGGAGTGCGGACGCAGGACCCGCACAACCGCCAGGGGCTTAAGCCTCCATCAAGTGCCCCCCGCACCCAGGCACAAGCCTCCAAGTGCCCCCCCCCACCTGGGCCAGGCCCCATTCATTTGCCTAAGGTTCACCTGGTGGCTACAAGGCCCCATTCGCTTACCTGGGGTTGAGCTCGTGTCTGCAAGGCCCCATTCGCTTGCCTGGGGTTGACCTGGGCTCCAAAATCCCCCTAGGCATGCCTGGCGTTGTCCTGGTGCCTGGACTTCGTTCCGCCCTGGGCTTCACTCCCAAAAAACCACCGGGAGTGCAGACGCAGGACCCGCACAGCCACCAGGGCCTTAAGCCTCCAAGGAGTGCCCCCTCCACCCGAGCTTAAGCCTCCAAGGAGTGCCCCCTCAACCCGGGCTTAAGCCTCCAAGGAGTGCCCCCCACACCTGGGCCAGGCCCTAGTCTCTTGCCTGGGGTTGACCTGGGGCCTGCAGGGCCCCATTTGCTTCCCTGGGTTTGCCTTGGTGCCTGCTAGGCCCCATTCGCTTGCCTGGGGTTGACCTGGTGTCTGCAAGGCCCGATTCGCTTGCCTGGGGTTGACCGGGGCTCCAAAAGTCCCCCTAGGCATGCCTGGGCTTGACCTGGTCCCCGGATATGCTGCCGCTCTGAGCTTCACTCCCAAAAAACCACCGGAAGTGCGGATGCAGGACCCGCACAACCGCCACGGCCTTAAGCCTCCATCAAGTCCTCCCCCACCTGGGTTTAAGCCTTCAAGGAGTGTCCCCTGCACCTGGGCCAGGCCCCTTTCTCTTGCCTGGTGTTGACCTGGGGCCTGCAGGGCCCCATAGGCTTGCAGGGGGTTGACCTGTTGTGTGCAAGGCCCCATTCGCTTACCTGGGGTTGACCTGGACTTCCAAAGTCCCCCTAGGCATGCCTGGCTTGTTCTGGTGCCCGGACTTGCTGCTGCCCTGGGCTTCACTCCCAAAAAGCCAGTGGGAGTGCGCACGCAGGACAAGCACAACAGCCAGGGGCTTAAGCCTAAATCAAGTGCCCCCGCCACCTGGGCTTAAGCCTCCAAGGAGTGCCCCCCTCACCGGGGTCAGGCCCCATTCGCTTGCTTGGGGTTTACCTGGGCTCCAAAAGTCCCCCTAGGCATGCCTGGGTTGTTCTGGTGCCCGGACTTGCTCCCGCCCTGGGCTTCACTCCCAAAAAACCACCGGGAGTGCGGACGCAGGACCCGCACAACCGCCAGGGGCTTAAGCCTCCATCAAGTGCCCCCCGCACCCAGGCACAAGCCTCCAAGTGCCCCCCCCCACCTGGGCCAGGCCCCATTCATTTGCGTAGGGTTCACCTGGTGGCTACAAGGCCCATTCGCTTACCTGGGGTTGACCTGGTGTCTCCAAGGCCCATTTGCTTGCCTGGGGTTGACCTGGGCTCCAAAAGTCCCCCTAGGAATGCCTGGGGTTGTTCTGGTGCCCGGACTTGGTTCCGCCCTGGGCTTCACTCCCACGAAACCACCGGGAGTGCGGACGCAGGACACCCACAACCGCCAGGGGCTTAAGCCTCCATCAAGTGCCCCACGCATCCAAGCTTAAGCCTCCAAGGAATGCCCCCCCCACACCTGGGCCAGGCCCCATTCACTTGCCTGGGGTTGACCTGGTGGCTGCAGGGCCGCATAGGCTTGCAGGGGTCGACCTGGTGAATGCAAGGCCCCATTCGCTTGCCTGGGGTTGACCTGGTGGCTGCAAGGCCCCATTCGCTTGCCTGGGGTTGACCTGGGCTCCAACATCCCCCTAGGCATGCCTCGCGTTGTCCTGGTGCCCGGACTTGGTCCCGCCCTGGGCTTCACTCCCAGAAAACCACCGGGAGTGTGGAGGCAGGACCCGCAAAACCACCAGGGGCTTAAGCCTCCATCAAGTGCCCCCCCACACAAGCTTAAGCCTGCAAGGAGTGCCCCCCACACCTGGGCCAGGCCCCATTCTCTTGCCTGGGGTTGACCTGGTGGCTGCAGGTCCCCATAGGTTTGCAGGGGGTTGACCTGGTGGCTGCAAGGCCCCATTCGCTTACCTGGGATTGACCTGGAGGCTGCAAGGCCCATTCGCTTGCCTGGGGTTGACCTGGACTTCCAAAGTCCCCCTAGGCATGCCTGGCTTGTTCTGGTGCCCGCACTTGCTGCTGCCCTGGGCTTCACTCCCAAAAAGCCACTGGGAGTGCGCACGCAGGACAAGCACAACAGCCAGGGGCTTAAGCCTAAATCAAGTGCCCCCGCCACCTGGGCTTAAGCCCCCAAGGAGTGCCCCCCTCACCGGGGTCAGGCCCCATTCACTTGCCTGGGGTTTACCTGGGCTCCAAAAGTCCCCCCAGGCATGCCTGGGTTGTTCTGGTGCCCGGACTTGCTCCCGCCCTGGGCTTGACTCCCAAAAAACCACCGGGAGTGCGGACGCAGGACCCGCAGAACCGCCAGGGGCTTAAGCCTCCATCAAGTGCCCCCCGCACCCAGGCACAAGCCTCCAAGTGCCCCCCCCCCCCACCTGGGCCAGGCCCCATTCATTTGCGTAGGGTTCACCTGGTGGCTCCAAGGCCCATTCGCTTACCTGGGGTTGACCTGGTGTCTGCAAGGCCCCATTCGCTTGCCTGGGGTTGACCTGGTGGCTGCAAGGCCCTATTCGCTTGCCTGGGGTTGACCTGGGCTCCAACATCCCCCTAGGCATGCCTGGCGTTGTCCTGGTGCCCGGACTTGGTTCCGCCCAGGGCTTCACTCCCAAAAAACCACCGGGAGTGAGGACGCGGGACCCGCACAACCACCAGGGGCTTAAGCCTCCGTCAAGTGCCCCCCCACACAAGCTTAAGCCTCCAAGGAGTGCCCCCTCCACCCGGGCTTAAGCCTCCAAGGACTGCCCCCTCCACCCGGGCTCAAGCCTCCAAGGAGTGCCCCCCACACCTGGGCCAGGCCCTAGTCTCTTGCCTGGGGTTGACCTGGGCCCTGCAGGGCCCCATAGGCTTGCAGAGGGTTGACCTGGTTGCCCCAGGGCTTAAGCCTAAATCAAGTGCCCCCCCCACCCGGGCTTAAGCCTCCAAGGAGTGCCCCACCCACCTGGCCCACGCCCAGTTCTATTGCCTGGGGTTGACCTGGGGCCTGCAGGACCCCATTTGCTTCCCTGGGTTTGCCTTGGTGCCTGCTAGGCCCCATTCGCTTGCCTGGGGTTGACCTGGTGGCTGCAAGGCCCCATTCGCTTGCCTGGGGTTCACCTGGGCTTCAAAAGTCCCCCTAGGCATGCCTGGGGTTGTCCTAGTGCCCGGACTCGCTACCGCCCTGGGCTTCACTCCCAAAAAACCACCGGGAGTGTGGAGGCAGGACCCGCAAAACCACCTGGGGCTCAAGCCTCCATCAAGTGCCCCCCCACACAAGCTTAAGCCTCCAAGGAGTGCCCCCCCCACACCTAGGCGAGGCCCCATTCACTTGCCTGGGGTTGACCTGGTGGCTGCAGGGCCGCATAGGCTTGCAGGGGGTCGACCTGCTGAATTCAAGGCCCCATTCGCTTGCCTGGGGTCGACCTGGTGGCTGCAAGGCCCCATTCGCTTGCCTGGGGTTGACCTGGTGGCTGCAAGGCCCCATTCGCTTGCCTGGGGTTGACCTGGTGGCTGCAAGGCCCCATTCGCTTGCCTGGGGTTGACCTGGTGGCTGCAAGGCCCCATTCGCTTGCCTGGGGTTGACCTGGGCTCCAAAATCCCCCTAGGCATGCCTGGCGTTGTCCTGGTGCCTGGACTTGGTTCCGCCCTGGGCTTCACTCCCAAAAAACCACCGGGAGTGCGGACGCAGGACCCGCACAGCCACCAGGGCCTTAAGCCTCCAAGGAGTGCCCCCTCCACCCGAGCTTAAGCCTCCAAGGAGTGCCCCCTCAACCCGGGCTTAAGCCTCCAAGGAGTGCCCCTCACACCTGGGCCAGGCCCTAGTCTCTTGCCTGGGGTTGACCTGGGGCCTGCAGGGCCCCATAGGCTTGCAGGGGGTTGACCTGGTTGCCCTAGGTCTTAAGCCTAAATCAAGTGCCGCCCCCACCCGGGCTTAAGCCTCCAAGGAGTGCCCCAGCCACCTGGGCCACGCCCAGTTCTATTGCCTGGGGTTGACCTGGGGCCTGCAGGGCCCCATTTGCTTCCCTGGGTTTGCCTTGGTGCCTGCTAGGCCTCATTCGCTTGCATGTGGTTGACCTGGTGGCTGCAAGGCCCCATTCGCTTGCCTGGGGTTGACCTGGGCTCCAAAAGTCCCCCTAGGCATGCCTGGGGTTGTCCTGGTGCCCGGACTCGCTACCGCCCTTGGCTTCACTCCCAAAAAACCACCGGGAGTGCGCACGCAGGACCGCACAACTGCCAGGGGCTTAAGCCTCCATCAAGTGCCCCCCGCACCCAGGCTCAAGCCTCCAACAAGTGCCCCCCGCACCTGGGCCAGGCCCCATTCGCTTGCCTAGGGTTCACCTGGTGGCTACAAGGCCCCATTCGCTTACCTGGGGTTGACCTGGTGTCTGCAAGGCCCCATTCGCTTCCCTGGGGTTGACCGGGCCTCCAAAAGTCCCCCTAGGCATGCCTGGGCTTGACCTGGTCCCGGATATGCTGCTGCTCTGAGCTTCACTCCCAAAAAACCACCGGAAGTGCGGATGCAGGACCCGCACAACCGCCACAGCCTTAAGCCTCCATCAAGTCCTCCCCCACCTGGGTTTAAGCCTCCAAGAAGTGTCCCCTGCACCTGGGCCAGGCCCCTTTCTCTTGCCTGGTGTTGACCTGGGGCCTGCAGGGCCCCATAGGCTTGCAGGGGGTTGACCTGTTGTGTGCAAGGCCCCCTTCGCTTACCTGGGATTGACCTGGAGGCTGCAAGGCCCATTCGCTTGCCTGGGGTTGACCTGGACTTCCAAAGTCCCCCTAGGCATGCCTGGCTTGTTCTGGTGCCCGGACTTGCTGCTGCCCTGGGCTTCACTCCCAAAAAACCACCGGGAGTGCGGACGCATGACCAGCACAACAGCCAGGGGCTTAAGCCTAAATCAAGTGCCGCCCGCACCCAGGCACAAGCCTCCAAGGAGTGCCCCCCCCCACCTGGGCCAGGCCCCATTCATTTGCCTAGGGTTCACCTGGTGGCTACAAGGCCCCATTCGCTTACCTGGGGTTGACCTGGTGTCTGCAAGGCCCCATTCGCTTGCCTGGGGTTGACCGGGGCTCCAAAAGTCCCCCTAGGAATGCCTGGGGTTGTTCTGGTGCCCGGACTTGGTTCCGCGCTGGGCTTCACTCCCACAAAACAACCGGGACTGCGGACGCAAGACCCGCAAAACCACCAGGGGCTTAAGCCCCCATCAAGTGCCCCCCCCACCCAAGCTTAAGCCTCCAAGGAGTGCCCCCCCCACACCTGGGCCAGGCCCCATTCACTTGCCTGGGGTTGACCTGGTGGCTGCAGGGCCGCATAGGCTTGCAGGGGGTCGACTTGGTGGATGCAAGGCCCCGCTCACTTACCTGGGTTTGCTTTGGTGCCTGCTAGGCCCCATTCGCTTGCCTGGGGTTGACCTGGTGGCTGCAAGGCCCCATTCGCTTGCCTGGGGTTGACCTGGGCTCCAACATCCCCCCTGGCATGCCTCGCGTTGTCCTGGTGCCCGGACTTTGTTCCGCCCTCGGCTTCACTCCCAAAACAACCACCGGGAGTGCGGACGCGGGACCCGCACAACCACCAGGGCCTTAAGCCTCCAAGGAGTGCCCCCTCCACCCGGGCTTAAGCCTCCAAGGAGTGCCCCCCACACCTGGGCCAGGCCCTAGTCTCTTGCCTGGGGTTGACCTGGGGCCTGCAGGGCCCCATAGGCTTGCAGGGGGTTGACCTGGTGGCTGCAAGGCCCCATTCGCTTACCTGGGTTTGACCTGGAGGCTGCAAGGCCCCATTCGCTTGCCTGGGGTTTACCTGGGCTCCTAAAGTCCCCCTAGGCATGCCTGGGTTGTTCTGGTGCCCGGACTTGCTCCCGCCCTGGGCTTCACTCCCAAAAAACCACCGGGAGTGCGGACGCAGGACCCGCACAACCGCCAGGGGCTTAAACCTCCATCCAGTGCCCCCCGCACCCAGGCTCAAGCCTCCAACAAGTGCCCCCCGCACCTAGGCCAGGTCCCATTCGCTTTCCTAGGGTTCACCTGGTGGCTACAAGGCCCCATTCCCTTAACGTGGGTTGACCTGGTGTCTGCAAGGCCCCATTCGCTTGCCTGGGGTTGACCTGGGCTCCAAAAGTCCCCCTAGGAATGCCTGGGGTGGTTCTTTTGCCCGGACTTGGTTCCGACGTGGGCTTCACTCCCACAAAACCACCTTGAGTGCGGACGCATGACCCGCAAAACCGCCAGGGGCTTAAGCCTCCATCAAGTGCCCCCCCACCCAAGATTAAGCCTCCAAGGAGTGCCCCCTCCACACCTTTGCCAGGCCCCATTCACTTGCCTGGGGCTGACCTGGTGGCTGCAAGGCCCCGCTCGCTTCCCTGGGTTTGCCTTGGTGCCTGCTAGGCCCCATTCGCTTGCCTGGGGTTGACCTGGGCTCCAAAATCCCCCTAGGCATGCCCGGCGTTGTCCTGGTTCCCCGACTTGTTTCCGCCCTGGGCTTCACTCCCAAAAAACCACCGGGAGTGCGGACGCAGGACCTGAACAACCACCAGGGCTTTAAGCCTCCAAGGAGTGCCCCCTCCACCCGGGCTAAAGCCTCCAAGGAGTGCCCCCCACACCTGGGCCAGGCCCTAGTGTCTTGCCTGGGGTTGACCTGGGGCCTGCAGGGCCCCATAGGCTTGCAGGGGGTTGACCTGGTGGCTGCAAGGCCCCATTCGCTTGCCTGGGGTTGACCTGGGCTCCAAAAGTCCCCCTAGGCATGCCTGGGGTTGTCCTGGTGCCCGGACTCACTGCCGCCCTGGGCTTCACTCCCAAAAAACCACCGGGAGTGCGGACGCAGGCACCCGCACAACCACCAGGGCCTTAATCCTCCAAGGAGTGCCCCCCTCCACCCGGGCTTAAGCCTCCAAGGAGTGCCCCCTCCACCCGTGCTTAAGCCTCCAAGGAGTGCCCCCCCCGCACACATGGACCAGGCCCCTTTCACTTGCCTGGGGTTGACCTGGTGGCTGCAGGGCCCCATAGGCTTGCAGGGGGTCGACCTGGTGGCTGCAAGGCTCCATTCGCTTGCCTGGGGTTGACCTGGGCTCCAAAAGTCCCCCTAGGCATGCCTGGGGTTGTCCTGGTGCCCGGACTAGCTGCCGCCCTGGGCTTCACTTCCACAAAACCACCGGGAGTGCGGACGCAAGCACCCGCAAAAGCACCAGGGGCTTAAAATTCCATCAAGTGCCCCCCCAACCGAGCTTAAGCCTCCAAGGAGTGCCCCCTCCACCCAGGCTTAAGCCTCCAAGGAGTGCCCCCTCCACCCGGGCTTAAGCCTCCAAGGAGTGCCCCCCATACCTGGGCCAGGCCCTAGTCTCTTGCCTGGGGTTGACCTGGGGCCTGCAGGGCCCCATAGGCTTGCAGGGGGTCGACCTGGTGCCTGCTAGGCCCCATTCGCTTGCCTGGGGTTGAGCTGGTGGCTGCAAGGACCCATTCCCTTGCCTGGGGTTGACCAGGGCTCCATTAATCCCCCCTAGGCATGCGTGGCGTTGTCCTGGTGGCCAGACTTGGTTCCGCCCTGGGCTTCACTCCCAAAAAACCACCGGGAGTGCGGACGCAGGACCCGCACAACCACCAGGGCCTTAAGCCTCCATCAGGAGTGCCCCCTCCACCCGGGCTTAAGCCTCCAAGCAGTGCCCCCTCCACCCAGGCTTAAGCCTCCAAGGAGTGCCCCCTCCACCCGGGCTTAAGCCT
>NW_028324847.1:0-23223 GCF_052110815.1 Crocodylus siamensis
GGACTTGGTTCCGCCCTGGGCTTCACTCCCAAAAAACCACCGGGAGTGTGGACGCAGGACCAGGAAAACAGCCAGGGGCTTAAGCCTCCAACAAGTGCCCCCCCACCCGGGCTTAAGCCTCCAACAAGTGCCCTCCGCACCTGGGCCAGGCCCCATTCACTTGCCTGGGGTTGACCTGGTGGCTGCATTGCCCCATACGCTTGCAGGGGGTCGACCTGGTGGCTGCAAGGCCCCACTCTCAAACATGGGTTTGCCTTGGTGCCTGCTAGGCCCCATTCGCTTGCCTGCGGTGGACCTGGTCGCTGCAAGGCCCCATTCGCTTGCCTGGGGTTGACCTGGGCTCCAAAATCGCCCTAGGCATGCCTGGGGTTGTCCTGGTGCCCGGACTTGGTTCCGTCCTGGGCTTCACTCCCAAAAAACCACCGGGAGTGTGGACGCAGGACCCGGAAAACAGCCAGGGGCTTAAGCCTCCAACAAGTGCCCCCCCACCCGGGCTTAAGCCTCCAACAAGTGCCCTCCGCACCTGGGCCAGGCCCCATTCACTTGCCTGGGGTTGACCTGGTGGCTGCAGGGCCCCATAGGCTTGCAGGGGGTTGACCTGGTGGCTGCAAGGCCCCACTCGCTTATATGGGTTTGCCTTGGTGCGTGCTAGGCCCCATTCGCTTGCCTGGGGTTGACCTGGTGGCTGCAAGGCCCCATTCGCTTGCCTGGGGTTGACCTGGGCTCCAAAACCCCTTAGGCATGCCTGGAGTTGTCCTGGTGCCCGGACTTGGTTCCACCCTGGGCTTCACTCCCAAAAATCCACCAGGAGTGCGGACGCAGGAATCGCACAACTGCCAGGGGCTTAAGCCTCAATCAAGTGCCCCCCCACCTGGCTTCAAGCCTCCAACAAGTGCCCTCCGCACCTGGGCCAGGCCCCATTCACTTGCCTGGGGTTGACCTGGTGGCTGCATGGCCCCCTAGGCTTGCAGGAGGTCGACCTGGTGGCTGCAAGGCCCCATTCTCTTGCCTGGGGTTGACCTGGGGCCTGCAGGGCCCCATTCGCTTACCTGGGTTTGACCTGGAAGCTGCAAGGCCCCATTCGCTTGCCTGGGGTTGACCTGGGCTCCAAAATCGCCCTAGGCATGCCTGGGGTTGTCCTGGTGCCCGGACTTGGTTCCGCCCTGGGCTTCACTCCCAAAAAACCACCGGGAGTGTGGACGCAGGACCAGGAAAACAGCCAGGGGCTTAAGCCTCCAACAAGTGCCCCCCCACCCGGGCTTAAGCCTCCAACAAGTGCCCTCCGCACCTGGGCCAGGCCCCATTCACTTGCCTGGGGTTGACCTGGTGGCTGCAGGGCCCCATAGGCTTGCAGGGGGTCGACCTGGTGGCTGCAAGGCCCCACTCGCAAACATGGGTTTGCCTTGGTGCCTGCTAGGCCCCATTCGCTTGCCTGCGGTGGACCTGGTCGCTGCAAGGCCCCATTCGCTTGCCTGGGGTTGACCTGGGCTCCAAAATCGCCCTAGGCATGCCTGGGGTTGTCCTGGTGCCCGGACTTGGTTCCGTCCTGGGCTTCACTCCCAAAAAACCACCGGGAGTGTGGACGCAGGACCCGGAAAACAGCCAGGGGCTTAAGCCTCCATCAAGTGCCCCCCCACCCGGGCTTAAGCCTCCAACAAGTGCCCTCCGCACCTGGGCCAGGCCCCATTCACTTGCCTGGGGTTGACCTGGTGGCTGCATGGCCCCATAGGCTTGCAGGGGGTCGACCTGGTGGCTGCAAGGCCCCACTTGCTTACACCTGGTGGCTGCAAGGCCCCATTCGCTTGCCTGGGGTTGACCTGGTCGCTGCAAGGCCCCATTCGCTTGCCTGGGGTTGACCTGGGCTCCAAAATCCCCTAGGCATGCCTGGGGTTGTCCTGGTGCCCGGACTTGGTTCCGCCCTGGGCTTCACTCCCAAAAAACCACCGGGAGTGTGGACGCAGGACCCGGAAAACAGCCAGGGGCTTAAGCCTCCATCAAGTGCCCCCCCACCAGGGCTTAAGCCTCCAACAAGTGCCCTCCCCACCTGGGCCAGGCCCCATTCACTTGCCTGGGGTTGACCTGGTGGCTGCAAGGGCCCCATAGGCTTGCTGGGGGTTGACCTGGTGGCTGGAAGGCCCCATTCGCTTGCCTGGGGTTGACCTGGTGGCTGCAAGCCTCCATTCGCTTGCCTGGGGTTGACCTGGTGGCTCCAAGGCCCCATTCGCTTGCCTGGGGTTGACCTGGGCTCCAAAATCCCCTTAGGCATGCCTGGGGTTGTCCTGGTGCTCGGACTTGGTTCCGCCCTGGGCTGCACTCACAAAAAACCACCAGGAGTGCGGATGTAGGACCCGCACAACCACCAGGGCCTTTAAGCCTCCATCAAGTGCCCCCCGTACCCGGGCTTAAGCCTCCAAGGAGTGCCCCCGCCACCTGGGCCAGGCCCCATTCGCTTGCCTGGGGTTGACCTGGTGGCTCCAAGGCCCCTTTCGCTTGCCTGGGGTTGACCTGGGCTCCAAAATCGCCCTAGGCATGCCTGGGGTTGTCCTGGTGCCCGGACTTGGTTCCGCCCTGGGCTTCACTCCCAAAAAACCACCGGGAGTGTGCACGCAGGACCAGGAAAACAGCCAGGGGCTTAAGCCTCCAACAAGTGCCCCCCCACCCGGGCTTAAGCCTCCAACAAGTGCCCTCCGCACCTGGGCCAGGCCCCATTCACTTGCCTGGGGTTGACCTGGTGGCTGCAGGGCCCCATAGGCTTGCAGGGGGTCGACCTGGTGGCTGCAAGGCCCCACTCGCTTACATGGGTTTGCCTTGGTGCCTGCTAGGCCCCATTCGCTTGCCTGGGGTGGACCTGGTCGCTGCAAGGCCCCATTCGCTTGCCTGGGGTTGACCTGGGCTCCAAAATCGCCCTAGGCATGCCTGGGGTTGTCCTGGTGCCCGGACTTGGTTCCGCCCTGGGCTTCACTCCCAAAAAACCACCGGGAGTGTGGACGCAGGACCCGGAAAACAGCCAGGGGCTTAAGCCTCCAACAAGTGCCCCCCCACCCGGGCTTAAGCCTCCAACAAGTGCCCTCCGCACCTGGGCCAGGCCCCATTCACTTGCCTGGGGTTGACCTGGTGGCTGCATTGCCCCATACGCTTGCAGGGGGTCGACCTGGTGGCTGCAAGGCCCCACTCTCAAACATGGGTTTGCCTTGGTGCCTGCTAGGCCCCATTCGCTTGCCTGCGGTGGACCTGGTCGCTGCAAGGCCCCATTCGCTTGCCTGGGGTTGACCTGGGCTCCAAAATCGCCCTAGGCATGCCTGGGGTTGTCCTGGTGCCCGGACTTGGTTCCGTCCTGGGCTTCACTCCCAAAAAACCACCGGGAGTGTGGACGCAGGACCCGGAAAACAGCCAGGGGCTTAAGCCTCCAACAAGTGCCCCCCCACCCGGGCTTAATCCTCCAACAAGTGCCCTCCGCACCTGGGCCAGGCCCCATTCACTTGCCTGGGGTTGACCTGGTGGCTGCAGGGCCCCATACGCTTGCAGGGGGTCGACCTGGTGGCTGCAAGGCCCCACTCGCTTATATGGGTTTGCCTTGGTGCGTTCTAGGCCCCATTCGCTTGCCTGGGGTTGACCTGGTGGCTGCAAGGCCCCATTCGCTTGCCTGGGGTTGACCTGGGCTCCAAAACCCCTTAGGCATGCCTGGAGTTGTCCTGGTGCCCGGACTTGGTTCCACCCTGGGCTTCACTCCCAAAAATCCACCAGGAGTGCGGACGCAGGAATCGCACAACTGCCAGGGGCTTAAGCCTCAATCAAGTGCCCCCCCACCTGGCTTCAAGCCTCCAACAAGTGCCCTCCGCACCTGGGCCAGGCCCCATTCACTTGCCTGGGGTTGACCTGGTGGCTGCATGGCCCCCTAGGCTTGCAGGAGGTCGACCTGGTGGCTGCAAGGCCCCATTCTCTTGCCTGGGGTTGACCTGGGGCCTGCAGGGCCCCATTCGCTTACCTGGGTTTGACCTGGAAGCTGCAAGGCCCCATTCGCTAGCCTGGGGTTGACCTGGGCTCCAAAATCGCCCTAGGCATGCCTGGGGTTGTCCTGGTGCCCGGACTTGGTTCCGCCCTGGGCTTCACTCCCAAAAAACCACCGGGAGTGTGCACGCAGGACCAGGAAAACAGCCAGGGGCTTAAGCCTCCAACAAGTGCCCCCCCACCCGGGCTTAAGCCTCCAACAAGTGCCCTCCGCACCTGGGCCAGGCCCCATTCACTTGCCTGGGGTTGACCTGGTGGCTGCATTGCCCCATACGCTTGCAGGGGGTCGACCTGGTGGCTGCAAGGCCCCACTCTCAAACATGGGTTTGCCTTGGTGCCTGCTAGGCCCCATTCGCTTGCCTGCGGTGGACCTGGTCGCTGCAAGGCCCCATTCGCTTGCCTGGGGTTGACCTGGGCTCCAAAATCGCCCTAGGCATGCCTGGGGTTGTCCTGGTGCCCGGACTTGGTTCCGTCCTGGGCTTCACTCCCAAAAAACCACCGGGAGTGTGGACGCAGGACCCGGAAAACAGCCAGGGGCTTAAGCCTCCAATCAAGTGCCCCCCCACCTGGGCTTAAGCCTCCAACAAGTGCCCTCCCCACCTGGGCCAGGCCCCATTCAGTTGCCTGGGGTTGGTGGCTGCAGGGCCCCATACAGGGGGTTGACCTGGTGGCTGGAAGGCCCCATTCGCTTGCCTGGGGTTGACCTGGTGGCTGCAAGCCTCCATTCGCTTGCCTGGGGTTGACCTGGTGGCTGCAAGGCCCCATTCGCTTGCCTGGGGTTGACCTGGGCTCCAAAATCCCCTTAGGCATGCCTGGGGTTGTCCTGGTGCTCGGACTTGGTTCCGCCCTGGGCTGCACTCACAAAAAACCACCAGGAGTGCGGATGTAGGACCCGCACAACCACCAGGGCCTTTAAGCCTCCATCAAGTGCCCCCCGTACCCGGGCTTAAGCCTCCAAGGAGTGCCCCCGCCACCTGGGCCAGGCCCCATTCGCTTGCCTGGGGTTGACCTGGTGGCTCCAAGGCCCCATTCGCTTGCTTGCCTGGGGTTGACCTGGGCTCCAAAATCGCCCTAGGCATGCCTGGGGTTGTCCTGGTGCCCGGACTTGGTTCCGCCCTGGGCTCACTCCCAAAAAACCACCGGGAGTGTGGACGCAGGACCAGGAAAACAGCCAGGGGCTTAAGCCTCCCAAGTGCCCCCCCACCCGGGCTTAATCCTCCAACAAGTGCCCTCCGCACCTGGGCCAGGCCCCATTCACTTGCCTGGGGTTGACCTGGTGGCTGCATGGCCCCATAGGCTTGCAGGGGGTCGACCTGGTGGCTGCAAGGCCCCACTCGCTTACATGGGTTTGCCTTGGTGCCTGCTAGGCCCCATTCGCTTGCCTGCGGTGGACCTGGTCGCTGCAAGGCCCCATTCGCTTGCCTGGGGTTGACCTGGGCTCCAAAATCGCCCTAGGCATGCCTGGGGTTGTCCTGGTGCCCGGACTTGGTTCCGTCCTGGGCTTCACTCCCAAAAAACCACCGGGAGTGTGGACGCAGGACCCGGAAAACAGCCAGGGGCTTAAGCCTCCATCAAGTGCCCCCCCACCTGGGTTTAAGCCTCCAAGGAGTGCCCTCCCCACCTGGGCCAGGCCCCATTCTCTTGCCTGGGGTTGACCTGGGGCCTGCAGGGCCCCATAGGCTTGCAGGGGGTTGACCTGGTGGCTGCAAGGCCCCATTCGCTTACCTGGGTTTGTCGTGGAGGCTGCAAGGCCCCATTCGCTTGGCTGCGGTTGACCTGGACTCCAAGAGTCCCTCTAGGCATGCCCGGGGTTCACCTGGTCCCCGGGCTTCCTGCCGCCCTGAGCTTCACTCCCAAACAAGCATCGGGAGTGAGGACGCAGGACCCGCACATCAGCCACGGACTTAAGCCTCCATCAAGTGCCCCCCCACCCGGGCTTAAGCCTCCAAGAAGTTTTTCCCACACGTGGGCCAGGCCCCATTCACTTGGCTGGGGTTGACCTGCTGGCTGCAACGCCTGATTCACTTGCCTGGGGTTGACCTGGTGGCTGCAAGGCCCCATTCGCTCACCTGGGTTTGCCTTGGTGCCTGCTAGGCCCGATTCGCTTGCCTGGGGTTGACCTGGGCTCCAAAATGCCCCTAGGCATGCCTGGGGTTCTCCTAGTGCCCGGACTTGGTTCCGCCCTGGGCTGCACTCCCAAAAAACCACCGGGAGTGTGGACGCAGGAGCAGGAAAACAGCCAGGGGCTTAAGCCTTCAATCAAGTGCCCCCCCACCAGGGCTTAAGCCTCCAACAAGTGCCCCCCGCACCTGGGCCAGGCGCCATTCAGTTGCCTGGGGTTGGCCTCGTGGCTCAAGGGCCCCATAGGCTTGCTGGGGGTTGACCTGGTGGCTGGAAGGCCCCATTCGCTTGCCTGGGGTTGACCTGGTGGCTGCAAGCCTCCATTCGCTTGCCTGGGGTTGACCTGGTGGCTCCAAGGCCCCATTCGCTTGCCTGGGGTTGACCTGGGCTCCAAAATCCCCTTAGGCATGCCTGGGGTTGTCCTGGTGCTCGGACTTGGTTCCGCCCTGGGCTGCACTCACAAAAAACCACCAGGAGTGCGGATGTAGGACCCGCACAACCACCAGGGCCTTTAAGCCTCCATCAAGTGCCCCCCGTACCCGGGCTTAAGCCTCCAAGGAGTGCCCCCGCCACCTGGGCCAGGCCCCATTCGCTTGCCTGGGGTTGACCTGGTGGCTCCAAGGCCCCTTTCGCTTGCCTGGGGTTGACCTGGGCTCCAAAATCGCCCTAGGCATGCCTGGGGTTGTCCTGGTGCCCGGACTTGGTTCCGCCCTGGGCTTCACTCCCAAAAAACCACCGGGAGTGTGCACGCAGGACCAGGAAAACAGCCAGGGGCTTAAGCCTCCAACAAGTGCCCCCCCACCCGGGCTTAAGCCTCCAACAAGTGCCCTCCGCACCTGGGCCAGGCCCCATTCACTTGCCTGGGGTTGACCTGGTGGCTGCAGGGCCCCATACGCTTGCAGGGGGTCGACCTGGTGGCTGCAAGGCCCCACTCTCAAACATGGGTTTGCCTTGGTGCCTGCTAGGCCCCATTCGCTTGCCTGCGGTGGACCTGGTCGCTGCAAGGCCCCATTCGCTTGCCTGGGGTTGACCTGGGCTCCAAAATCGCCCTAGGCATGCCTGGGGTTGTCCTGGTGCCCGGACTTGGTTCCGTCCTGGGCTTCACTCCCAAAAAACCACCGGGAGTGTGGACGCAGGACCCGGAAAACAGCCAGGGGCTTAAGCCTCCATCAAGTGCCCCCCCACCCGGGCTTAAGCCTCCAACAAGTGCCCTCCGCACCTGGGCCAGGCCCCATTCACTTGCCTGGGGTTGACCTGGTGGCTGCAGGGCCCCATAGGCTTGCAGGGGGTCGACCTGGTGGCTGCAAGGCCCCATTCGCTTGCCTGGGGTTGACCTGGGGCTGCAAGGCCCCATTCGCTTGCCTGGGGTTGACCTGGTGGCTGCAAGGCCCCATTCGCTTGCCTGGGGTTGACCTGGGCTCCAAAATCCCCTAGGCATGCCTGGGGTTGTCCTGGTGCCCGGACTTGGTTCCGCCCTGGGCTTCACTCCCAAAAAACCACCAGGAGTGTGCACGCAGGACCAGGAAAACAGCCAGGGGCTTAAGCCTCCAATCAAGTGCCCCCCCACCCGGGCTTAAGCCTCCAACAAGTGCCCTCCGCACCTGGGCCAGGCCCCATTCACTTGCCTGGGGTTGACCTGGTGGCTGCATGGCCCCATAGGCTTGCAGGGGGTCGACCTGGTGGCTGCAAGGCCCCACTCGCTTACATGGGTTTGCCTTGGTGCCTGCTAGGCCCCATTCGCTTGCCTGCGGTGGACCTGGTCGCTGCAAGGCCCCATTCGCTTGCCTGGGGTTGACCTGGGCTCCAAAATCGCCCTAGGCATGCCTGGGGTTGTCCTGGTGCCCGGACTTGGTTCCGTCCTGGGCTTCACTCCCAAAAAACCACCGGGAGTGTGGACGCAGGACCCGGAAAACAGCCAGGGGCTTAAGCCTCCATCAAGTGCCCCCCCACCTGGGTTTAAGCCTCCAAGGAGTGCCCTCCCCACCTGGGCCAGGCCCCATTCTCTTGCCTGGGGTTGACCTGGGGCCTGCAGGGCCCCATAGGCTTGCAGGGGGTTGACCTGGTGGCTGCAAGGCCCCATTCGCTTACCTGGGTTTGTCGTGGAGGCTGCAAGGCCCCATTCGCTTGGCTGCGGTTGACCTGGACTCCAAGAGTCCCTCTAGGCATGCCCGGGGTTCACCTGGTCCCCGGGCTTCCTGCCGCCCTGAGCTTCACTCCCAAACAAGCATCGGGAGTGAGGACGCAGGACCCGCACATCAGCCACGGACTTAAGCCTCCATCAAGTGCCCCCCCACCCGGGCTTAAGCCTCCAAGAAGTTTTTCCCACACGTGGGCCAGGCCCCATTCACTTGGCTGGGGTTGACCTGCTGGCTGCAACGCCTGATTCACTTGCCTGGGGTTGACCTGGTGGCTGCAAGGCCCCATTCGCTCACCTGGGTTTGCCTTGGTGCCTGCTAGGCCCGATTCGCTTGCCTGGGGTTGACCTGGGCTCCAAAATGCCCCTAGGCATGCCTGGGGTTCTCCTAGTGCCCGGACTTGGTTCCGCCCTGGGCTGCACTCCCAAAAAACCACCGGGAGTGTGGACGCAGGAGCAGGAAAACAGCCAGGGGCTTAAGCCTTCAATCAAGTGCCCCCCCACCAGGGCTTAAGCCTCCAACAAGTGCCCCCCGCACCTGGGCCAGGCGCCATTCAGTTGCCTGGGGTTGGCCTCGTGGCTCAAGGGCCCCATAGGCTTGCTGGGGGTTGACCTGGTGGCTGGAAGGCCCCATTCGCTTGCCTGGGGTTGACCTGGTGGCTGCAAGCCTCCATTCGCTTGCCTGGGGTTGACCTGGTGGCTCCAAGGCCCCATTCGCTTGCCTGGGGTTGACCTGGGCTCCAAAATCCCCTTAGGCATGCCTGGGGTTGTCCTGGTGCTCGGACTTGGTTCCGCCCTGGGCTGCACTCACAAAAAACCACCAGGAGTGCGGATGTAGGACCCGCACAACCACCAGGGCCTTTAAGCCTCCATCAAGTGCCCCCCGTACCCGGGCTTAAGCCTCCAAGGAGTGCCCCCGCCACCTGGGCCAGGCCCCATTCGCTTGCCTGGGGTTGACCTGGTGGCTCCAAGGCCCCTTTCGCTTGCCTGGGGTTGACCTGGGCTCCAAAATCGCCCTAGGCATGCCTGGGGTTGTCCTGGTGCCCGGACTTGGTTCCGCCCTGGGCTTCACTCCCAAAAAACCACCGGGAGTGTGCACGCAGGACCCGGAAAACAGCCAGGGGCTTAAGCCTCCAACAAGTGCCCCCCCACCCGGGCTTAAGCCTCCAACAAGTGCCCTCCGCACCTGGGCCAGGCCCCATTCACTTGCCTGGGGTTGACCTGGTGGCTGCATGGCCCCATACGCTTGCAGGGGGTCGACCTGGTGGCTGCAAGGCCCCACTCGCTTATATGGGTTTGCCTTGGTGCGTTCTAGGCCCCATTCGCTTGCCTGGGGTTGACCTGGTGGCTGCAAGGCCCCATTCGCTTGCCTGGGGTTGACCTGGGCTCCAAAACCCCTTAGGCATGCCTGGAGTTGTCCTGGTGCCCGGACTTGGTTCCACCCTGGGCTTCACTCCCAAAAATCCACCAGGAGTGCGGACGCAGGAATCGCACAACTGCCAGGGGCTTAAGCCTCAATCAAGTGCCCCCCCACCTGGCTTCAAGCCTCCAACAAGTGCCCTCCGCACCTGGGCCAGGCCCCATTCACTTGCCTGGGGTTGACCTGGTGGCTGCATGGCCCCCTAGGCTTGCAGGAGGTCGACCTGGTGGCTGCAAGGCCCCATTCTCTTGCCTGGGGTTGACCTGGGGCCTGCAGGGCCCCATTCGCTTACCTGGGTTTGACCTGGAAGCTGCAAGGCCCCATTCGCTAGCCTGGGGTTGACCTGGGCTCCAAAATCGCCCTAGGCATGCCTGGGGTTGTCCTGGTGCCCGGACTTGGTTCCGCCCTGGGCTTCACTCCCAAAAAACCACCGGGAGTGTGCACGCAGGACCAGGAAAACAGCCAGGGGCTTAAGCCTCCAACAAGTGCCCCCCCACCCGGGCTTAAGCCTCCAACAAGTGCCCTCCGCACCTGGGCCAGGCCCCATTCACTTGCCTGGGGTTGACCTGGTGGCTGCATGGCCCCATACGCTTGCAGGGGGTCGACCTGGTGGCTGCAAGGCCCCACTCTCAAACATGGGTTTGCCTTGGTGCCTGCTAGGCCCCATTCGCTTGCCTGGGGTGGACCTGGTCGCTGCAAGGCCCCATTCGCTTGCCTGGGGTTGACCTGGGCTCCAAAATCGCCCTAGGCATGCCTGGGGTTGTCCTGGTGCCCGGACTTGGTTCCGTCCTGGGCTTCACTCCCAAAAAACCACCGGGAGTGTGGACGCAGGACCCGGAAAACAGCCAGGGGCTTAAGCCTCCATCAAGTGCCCCCCCACCCGGGCTTAAGCCTCCAACAAGTGCCCTCCGCACCTGGGCCAGGCCCCATTCACTTGCCTGGGGTTGACCTGGTGGCTGCAGGGCCCCATAGGCTTGCAGGGGGTTGACCTGGTGGCTGCAAGGCCCCATTCGCTTGCCTGGGGTTGACCTTGGTGCCTGCAGGCCCCATTCGCTTGCCTGGGGTTGACCTGGTGGCTGCAAGGCCCCATTCGCTTGCCTGGGGTTGACCTGGGCTCCAAAATCCCCTAGGCATGCCTGGGGTTGTCCTGGTGCCCGGACTTGGTTCCGCCCTGGGCTTCACTCCCAAAAAACCACCGGGAGTGTGGACGCAGGACCAGGAAAACAGCCAGGGGCTTAAGCCTCCAACAAGTGCCCCCCCACCCGGGCTTAAGCCTCCAACAAGTGCCCTCCGCACCTGGGCCAGGCCCCATTCACTTGCCTGGGGTTGACCTGGTGGCTGCATGGCCCCATAGGCTTGCAGGGGGTCGACCTGGTGGCTGCAAGGCCCCACTCGCTTACATGGGTTTGCCTTGGTGCCTGCTAGGCCCCATTCGCTTGCCTGCGGTGGACCTGGTCGCTGCAAGGCCCCATTCGCTTGCCTGGGGTTGACCTGGGCTCCAAAATCGCCCTAGGCATGCCTGGGGTTGTCCTGGTGCCCGGACTTGGTTCCGTCCTGGGCTTCACTCCCAAAAAACCACCGGGAGTGTGGACGCAGGACCCGGAAAACAGCCAGGGGCTTAAGCCTCCATCAAGTGCCCCCCCACCTGGGTTTAAGCCTCCAAGGAGTGCCCTCCCCACCTGGGCCAGGCCCCATTCTCTTGCCTGGGGTTGACCTGGGGCCTGCAGGGCCCCATAGGCTTGCAGGGGGTTGACCTGGTGGCTGCAAGGCCCCATTCGCTTACCTGGGTTTGTCGTGGAGGCTGCAAGGCCCCATTCGCTTGGCTGCGGTTGACCTGGACTCCAAGAGTCCCTCTAGGCATGCCCGGGGTTCACCTGGTCCCCGGGCTTCCTGCCGCCCTGAGCTTCACTCCCAAACAAGCATCGGGAGTGAGGACGCAGGACCCGCACATCAGCCACGGACTTAAGCCTCCATCAAGTGCCCCCCCACCCGGGCTTAAGCCTCCAAGAAGTTTTTCCCACACGTGGGCCAGGCCCCATTCACTTGGCTGGGGTTGACCTGCTGGCTGCAACGCCTGATTCACTTGCCTGGGGTTGACCTGGTGGCTGCAAGGCCCCATTCGCTCACCTGGGTTTGCCTTGGTGCCTGCTAGGCCCGATTCGCTTGCCTGGGGTTGACCTGGGCTCCAAAATGCCCCTAGGCATGCCTGGGGTTCTCCTAGTGCCCGGACTTGGTTCCGCCCTGGGCTGCACTCCCAAAAAACCACCGGGAGTGTGGACGCAGGAGCAGGAAAACAGCCAGGGGCTTAAGCCTTCAATCAAGTGCCCCCCCACCAGGGCTTAAGCCTCCAACAAGTGCCCCCCGCACCTGGGCCAGGCGCCATTCAGTTGCCTGGGGTTGGCCTCGTGGCTCAAGGGCCCCATAGGCTTGCTGGGGGTTGACCTGGTGGCTGGAAGGCCCCATTCGCTTGCCTGGGGTTGACCTGGTGGCTGCAAGCCTCCATTCGCTTGCCTGGGGTTGACCTGGTGGCTCCAAGGCCCCATTCGCTTGCCTGGGGTTGACCTGGGCTCCAAAATCCCCTTAGGCATGCCTGGGGTTGTCCTGGTGCTCGGACTTGGTTCCGCCCTGGGCTGCACTCACAAAAAACCACCAGGAGTGCGGATGTAGGACCCGCACAACCACCAGGGCCTTTAAGCCTCCATCAAGTGCCCCCCGTACCCGGGCTTAAGCCTCCAAGGAGTGCCCCCGCCACCTGGGCCAGGCCCCATTCGCTTGCCTGGGGTTGACCTGGTGGCTCCAAGGCCCCTTTCGCTTGCCTGGGGTTGACCTGGGCTCCAAAATCGCCCTAGGCATGCCTGGGGTTGTCCTGGTGCCCGGACTTGGTTCCGCCCTGGGCTTCACTCCCAAAAAACCACCGGGAGTGTGCACGCAGGACCAGGAAAACAGCCAGGGGCTTAGGCAAGCCTGGACGCAGGACCCAGCCACTTAAGCCTCCATCAAGTGCCCCCCCACCCGGGGTTAAGCCTCCAACAAGTGCCCTCCGCACCTGGGCCAGGCCCCATTCACTTGCCTGGGGTTGACCTGGTGGCTGCATTGCCCCATACGCTTGCAGGGGGTCGACCTGGTGGCTGCAAGGCCCCACTCTCAAACATGGGTTTGCCTTGGTGCCTGCTAGGCCCCATTCGCTTGCCTGCGGTGGACCTGGTCGCTGCAAGGCCCCATTCGCTTGCCTGGGGTTGACCTGGGCTCCAAAATCGCCCTAGGCATGCCTGGGGTTGTCCTGGTGCCCGGACTTGGTTCCGTCCTGGGCTTCACTCCCAAAAAACCACCGGGAGTGTGGACGCAGGACCCGGAAAACAGCCAGGGGCTTAAGCCTCCAACAAGTGCCCCCCCACCCGGGCTTAATCCTCCAACAAGTGCCCTCCGCACCTGGGCCAGGCCCCATTCACTTGCCTGGGGTTGACCTGGTGGCTGCAGGGCCCCATACGCTTGCAGGGGGTCGACCTGGTGGCTGCAAGGCCCCACTCGCTTATATGGGTTTGCCTTGGTGCGTTCTAGGCCCCATTCGCTTGCCTGGGGTTGACCTGGTGGCTGCAAGGCCCCATTCGCTTGCCTGGGGTTGACCTGGGCTCCAAAACCCCTTAGGCATGCCTGGAGTTGTCCTGGTGCCCGGACTTGGTTCCACCCTGGGCTTCACTCCCAAAAATCCACCAGGAGTGCGGACGCAGGAATCGCACAACTGCCAGGGGCTTAAGCCTCAATCAAGTGCCCCCCCACCTGGCTTCAAGCCTCCAACAAGTGCCCTCCGCACCTGGGCCAGGCCCCATTCACTTGCCTGGGGTTGACCTGGTGGCTGCATGGCCCCCTAGGCTTGCAGGAGGTCGACCTGGTGGCTGCAAGGCCCCATTCTCTTGCCTGGGGTTGACCTGGGGCCTGCAGGGCCCCATTCGCTTACCTGGGTTTGACCTGGAAGCTGCAAGGCCCCATTCGCTAGCCTGGGGTTGACCTGGGCTCCAAAATCGCCCTAGGCATGCCTGGGGTTGTCCTGGTGCCCGGACTTGGTTCCGCCCTGGGCTTCACTCCCAAAAAACCACCGGGAGTGTGCACGCAGGACCAGGAAAACAGCCAGGGGCTTAAGCCTCCAACAAGTGCCCCCCCACCCGGGGCTTAAGCCTCCAACAAGTGCCCTCCGCACCTGGGCCAGGCCCCATTCACTTGCCTGGGGTTGACCTGGTGGCTGCATTGCCCCATACGCTTGCAGGGGGTCGACCTGGTGGCTGCAAGGCCCCACTCTCAAACATGGGTTTGCCTTGGTGCCTGCTAGGCCCCATTCGCTTGCCTGCGGTGGACCTGGTCGCTGCAAGGCCCCATTCGCTTGCCTGGGGTTGACCTGGGCTCCAAAATCGCCCTAGGCATGCCTGGGGTTGTCCTGGTGCCCGGACTTGGTTCCGTCCTGGGCTTCACTCCCAAAAAACCACCGGGAGTGTGGACGCAGGACCCGGAAAACAGCCAGGGGCTTAAGCCTCCAATCAAGTGCCCCCCCACCCGGGCTTAAGCCTCCAACAAGTGCCCTCCGCACCTGGGCCAGGCCCCATTCACTTGCCTGGGGTTGACCTGGTGGCTGCATGGCCCCATAGGCTTGCAGGGGGTCGACCTGGTGGCTGCAAGGCCCCACTCGCTTACATGGGTTTGCCTTGGTGCCTGCTAGGCCCCATTCGCTTGCCTGCGGTGGACCTGGTCGCTGCAAGGCCCCATTCGCTTGCCTGGGGTTGACCTGGGCTCCAAAATCGCCCTAGGCATGCCTGGGGTTGTCCTGGTGCCCGGACTTGGTTCCGTCCTGGGCTTCACTCCCAAAAAACCACCGGGAGTGTGGACGCAGGACCCGGAAAACAGCCAGGGGCTTAAGCCTCCATCAAGTGCCCCCCCACCTGGGTTTAAGCCTCCAACAAGTGCCCTCCCCACCTGGGCCAGGCCCCATTCTCTTGCCTGGGGTTGACCTGGGGCTGCAGGGCCCCATAGGCTTGCAGGGGGTTGACCTGGTGGCTGCAAGGCCCCATTCGCTTACCTGGGTTTGCCTGGTGGCTGCAAGGCCCCATTCGCTTGCCTGGGGTTGACCTGGGCTCCAAAACCCCTAGGCATGCCTGGGGTTGTCCTGGTGCCCGGACTTGGTTCCGCCCTGGGCTTCACTCCCAAAAATCCACCGGGAGTTCGCACAACAGCCAGGGGCTTAAGCCTCAATCAAGTGCCCCCCCACCGGGCTTAAGCCTCCAACAAGTGCCCTCCCACCTGGGCCAGGCCCCATTCACTTGCCTGGGGTTGACCTGGTGGCTGCATGGGGCTTGCAGGGGTCGACCTGGTGGCTGCAAGGCCCCATTCTCTTGCCTGGGGTTGACCTGGGGCCTGCAGGGCCCCATTCGCTTACCTGGGTTTGACCTGGAAGCTGCAAGGCCCCATTCGCTTGCCTGGGGTTGACCTGGGCTCCAAAATCGCCCTAGGCATGCCTGGGGTTGTCCTGGTGCCCGGACTTGGTTCCGCCCTGGGCTTCACTCCCAAAAAACCACCGGGAGTGTGGACGCAGGACCCGGAAAACAGCCAGGGGCTTAAGCCTCCATCAAGTGCCCCCCCACCCGGGCTTAAGCCTCCAACAAGTGCCCTCCCCACCTGGGCCAGGCCCCATTCACTTGCCTGGGGTTGACCTGGTGGCTGCAGGGCCCCATAGGCTTGCAGGGGGTTGACCTGGTGGCTGCAAGGCCCCATTCGCTTCACCTGGGTTTGCCTTGGTGCCTGCTAGGCCCCATTCGCTTGCCTGGGGTTGACCTGGTGGCTGCAAGGCCCCATTCGCTTGCCTGGGGTTGACCTGGGCTCCAAAATCCCCTAGGCATGCCTGGGGTTGTCCTGGTGCCCGGACTTGGTTCCGCCCTGGGCTTCACTCCCAAAAAACCACCGGGAGTGTGGACGCAGGACCCGCACAACAGCCAGGGGCTTAAGCCTCCATCAAGTGCCCCCCACCCGGGCTTAAGCCTCCAACAAGTGCCTCCGCACCTGGGCCAGGCCCCATTCACTTGCCTGGGGTTGACCTGGTGGCTGCAGGCCCCATAGGCTTGCCGATTCAAGGCTTGCCTGGGGTTGACCTGGCCCCATTCGCTTGGACCTGGTGGCTGCAAGGCCCCGATTCGCTTGCCTGGGGTTGACCTGGGCTCCAAAATCGCCCTAGGCATGCCTGGGGTTGTCCTGGTGCCCGGACTTGGTTCCGCCCTGGGCTTCACTCCCAAAAAACCACCGGGAGTGTGCACGCAGGACCAGGAAAACAGCCAGGGGCTTAAGCCTCCAACAAGTGCCCCCCCACCCGGGCTTAATCCTCCAACAAGTGCCCTCCGCACCTGGGCCAGGCCCCATTCACTTGCCTGGGGTTGACCTGGTGGCTGCATGGCCCCATAGGCTTGCAGGGGGTCGACCTGGTGGCTGCAAGGCCCCACTCGCTTACATGGGTTTGCCTTGGTGCCTGCTAGGCCCCATTCGCTTGCCTGCGGTGGACCTGGTCGCTGCAAGGCCCCATTCGCTTGCCTGGGGTTGACCTGGGCTCCAAAATCGCCCTAGGCATGCCTGGGGTTGTCCTGGTGCCCGGACTTGGTTCCGTCCTGGGCTTCACTCCCAAAAAACCACCGGGAGTGTGGACGCAGGACCCGGAAAACAGCCAGGGGCTTAAGCCTCCATCAAGTGCCCCCCCACCTGGGTTTAAGCCTCCAAGGAGTGCCCTCCCCACCTGGGCCAGGCCCCATTCTCTTGCCTGGGGTTGACCTGGGGCCTGCAGGGCCCCATAGGCTTGCAGGGGGTTGACCTGGTGGCTGCAAGGCCCCATTCGCTTACCTGGGTTTGTCGTGGAGGCTGCAAGGCCCCATTCGCTTGGCTGCGGTTGACCTGGACTCCAAGAGTCCCTCTAGGCATGCCCGGGGTTCACCTGGTCCCCGGGCTTCCTGCCGCCCTGAGCTTCACTCCCAAACAAGCATCGGGAGTGAGGACGCAGGACCCGCACATCAGCCACGGACTTAAGCCTCCATCAAGTGCCCCCCCACCCGGGCTTAAGCCTCCAAGAAGTTTTTCCCACACGTGGGCCAGGCCCCATTCACTTGGCTGGGGTTGACCTGCTGGCTGCAACGCCTGATTCACTTGCCTGGGGTTGACCTGGTGGCTGCAAGGCCCCATTCGCTCACCTGGGTTTGCCTTGGTGCCTGCTAGGCCCGATTCGCTTGCCTGGGGTTGACCTGGGCTCCAAAATGCCCCTAGGCATGCCTGGGGTTCTCCTAGTGCCCGGACTTGGTTCCGCCCTGGGCTGCACTCCCAAAAAACCACCGGGAGTGTGGACGCAGGAGCAGGAAAACAGCCAGGGGCTTAAGCCTTCAATCAAGTGCCCCCCCACCAGGGCTTAGGCCTCCAACAAGTGCCCCCCGCACCTGGGCCAGGCGCCATTCAGTTGCCTGGGGTTGGCCTCGTGGCTCAAGGGCCCCATAGACTTGCTGGGGGTTGACCTGGTGGCTGGAAGGCCCCATTCGCTTGCCTGGGGTTGACCTGGTGGCTGCAAGCCTCCATTCGCTTGCCTGGGGTTGACCTGGTGGCTCCAAGGCCCCATTCGCTTGCCTGGGGTTGACCTGGGCTCCAAAATCCCCTTAGGCATGCCTGGGGTTGTCCTGGTGCTCGGACTTGGTTCCGCCCTGGGCTGCACTCACAAAAAACCACCAGGAGTGCGGATGTAGGACCCGCACAACCACCAGGGCCTTTAAGCCTCCATCAAGTGCCCCCCGTACCCGGGCTTAAGCCTCCAAGGAGTGCCCCCGCCACCTGGGCCAGGCCCCATTCGCTTGCCTGGGGTTGACCTGGTGGCTCCAAGGCCCCTTTCGCTTGCCTGGGGTTGACCTGGGCTCCAAAATCGCCCTAGGCATGCCTGGGGTTGTCCTGGTGCCCGGACTTGGTTCCGCCCTGGGCTTCACTCCCAAAAAACCACCGGGAGTGTGCACGCAGGACCAGGAAAACAGCCAGGGGCTTAAGCCTCCAACAAGTGACCCCCACCCGGGGTTAAGCCTCCAACAAGTGCCCTCCGCACCTGGGCCAGGCCCCATTCACTTGCCTGGGGTTGACCTGGTGGCTGCATTGCCCCATACGCTTGCAGGGGGTCGACCTGGTGGCTGCAAGGCCCCACTCTCAAACATGGGTTTGCCTTGGTGCCTGCTAGGCCCCATTCGCTTGCCTGCGGTGGACCTGGTCGCTGCAAGGCCCCATTCGCTTGCCTGGGGTTGACCTGGGCTCCAAAATCGCCCTAGGCATGCCTGGGGTTGTCCTGGTGCCCGGACTTGGTTCCGTCCTGGGCTTCACTCCCAAAAAACCACCGGGAGTGTGGACGCAGGACCCGGAAAACAGCCAGGGGCTTAAGCCTCCAACAAGTGCCCCCCCACCCGGGCTTAATCCTCCAACAAGTGCCCTCCGCACCTGGGCCAGGCCCCATTCACTTGCCTGGGGTTGACCTGGTGGCTGCAGGGCCCCATAGGCTTGCAGGGGGTCGACCTGGTGGCTGCAAGGCCCCACTCGCTTATATGGGTTTGCCTTGGTGCGTTCTAGGCCCCATTCGCTTGCCTGGGGTTGACCTGGTGGCTGCAAGGCCCCATTCGCTTGCCTGGGGTTGACCTGGGCTCCAAAACCCCTTAGGCATGCCTGGAGTTGTCCTGGTGCCCGGACTTGGTTCCACCCTGGGCTTCACTCCCAAAAATCCACCAGGAGTGCGGACGCAGGAATCGCACAACTGCCAGGGGCTTAAGCCTCAATCAAGTGCCCCCCCACCTGGCTTCAAGCCTCCAACAAGTGCCCTCCGCACCTGGGCCAGGCCCCATTCACTTGCCTGGGGTTGACCTGGTGGCTGCATGGCCCCCTAGGCTTGCAGGAGGTCGACCTGGTGGCTGCAAGGCCCCATTCTCTTGCCTGGGGTTGACCTGGGGCCTGCAGGGCCCCATTCGCTTACCTGGGTTTGACCTGGAAGCTGCAAGGCCCCATTCGCTAGCCTGGGGTTGACCTGGGCTCCAAAATCGCCCTAGGCATGCCTGGGGTTGTCCTGGTGCCCGGACTTGGTTCCGCCCTGGGCTTCACTCCCAAAAAACCACCGGGAGTGTGCACGCAGGACCAGGAAAACAGCCAGGGGCTTAAGCCTCCAACAAGTGCCCCCCCACCCGGGCTTAAGCCTCCAACAAGTGCCCTCCGCACCTGGGCCAGGCCCCATTCACTTGCCTGGGGTTGACCTGGTGGCTGCATTGCCCCATACGCTTGCAGGGGGTCGACCTGGTGGCTGCAAGGCCCCACTCTCAAACATGGGTTTGCCTTGGTGCCTGCTAGGCCCCATTCGCTTGCCTGCGGTGGACCTGGTCGCTGCAAGGCCCCATTCGCTTGCCTGGGGTTGACCTGGGCTCCAAAATCGCCCTAGGCATGCCTGGGGTTGTCCTGGTGCCCGGACTTGGTTCCGTCCTGGGCTTCACTCCCAAAAAACCACCGGGAGTGTGGACGCAGGACCCGGAAAACAGCCAGGGGCTTAAGCCTCCAACAAGTGCCCCCCCACCCGGGCTTAAGCCTCCAACAAGTGCCCTCCGCACCTGGGCCAGGCCCCATTCACTTGCCTGGGGTTGACCTGGTGGCTGCAGGGCCCCATAGGCTTGCAGGGGGTTGACCTGGTGGCTGCAAGGCCCCACTCGCTTACATGGGTTTGCCCTAGGCCCCATTCGCTTGCCTGGGGTTGACCTGGTGGCTGCAAGGCCCCATTCGCTTGCCTGGGGTTGACCTGGGCTCCAAAATCCCCTTAGGCATGCCTGGGGTTGTCCTGGTGCCCGGACTTGGTTCCGCCCTGGGCTTCACTCCCAAAAAACCACCAGGAGTGCGGACGCAGGACCCGCACAACAGCCAGGGGCTTAAGCCTCCATCAAGTGCCCCCCCACCGGGCTTAAGCCTCCAAGGAGTGCCCCCGCACCTGGGCCAGGCCCCATTCACTTGCCTGGGGTTTGCCCCTAGGCTTGCAGGAGGTCGACCTGGTGGCCAAGGCCCCATTCTCTTGCCTGGGGTTGACCTGGGGCCTGCAGGGCCCCATTCGCTTACCTGGGTTTGACCTGGAAGCTGCAAGGCCCCATTCGCTTGCCTGGGGTTGACCTGGGCTCCAAAATCGCCCTAGGCATGCCTGGGGTTGTCCTGGTGCCCGGACTTGGTTCCGCCCTGGGCTTCACTCCCAAAAAACCACCGGGAGTGTGGACGCAGGACCCGGAAAACAGCCAGGGGCTTAAGCCTCCATCAAGTGCCCCCCCACCCGGGCTTAAGCCTCCAACAAGTGCCCTCCCACCTGGGCCAGGCCCCATTCACTTGCCTGGGGTTGACCTGGTGGCTGCATTGCCCCATACGCTTGCAGGGGGTCGACCTGGTGGCTGCAAGGCCCCACTCGCTTACATGGGTTTGCCTTGGTGCCTGCTAGGCCCCATTCGCTTGCCTGAGGTGGACCTGGTCGCTGCAAGGCCCCATTCGCTTGCCTGGGGTTGACCTGGGCTCCAAAATCGCCCTAGGCATGCCTGGGGTTGTCCTGGTGCCCGGACTTGGTTCCGTCCTGGGCTTCACTCCCAAAAAACCACCGGGAGTGTGGACGCAGGACCCGGAAAACAGCCAGGGGCTTAAGCCTCCAATCAAGTGCCCCCCCACCCTGGGCTTAAGCCTCCAACAAGTGCCCTCCGCACCTGGGCCAGGCCCCATTCACTTGCCTGGGGTTGACCTGGTGGCTGCATGGCCCCATAGGCTTGCAGGGGGTCGACCTGGTGGCTGCAAGGCCCCACTCGCTTACATGGGTTTGCCTTGGTGCCTGCTAGGCCCCATTCGCTTGCCTGCGGTGGACCTGGTCGCTGCAAGGCCCCATTCGCTTGCCTGGGGTTGACCTGGGCTCCAAAATCGCCCTAGGCATGCCTGGGGTTGTCCTGGTGCCCGGACTTGGTTCCGCCCTGGGCTTCACTCCCAAAAAACCACCGGGAGTGTGGACGCAGGACCCGGAAAACAGCCAGGGGCTTAAGCCTCCAATCAAGTGCCCCCCCACCCGGGCTTAAGCCTCCAACAAGTGCCCTCCGCACCTGGGCCAGGCCCCATTCACTTGCCTGGGGTTGACCTGGTGGCTGCAGGGCCCCATAGGCTTGCAGGGGGTCGACCTGGTGGCTGCAAGGCCCCACTCGCTTATATGGGTTTGCCTTGGTGCGTGCTAGGCCCCATTCGCTTGCCTGGGGTTGACCTGGTGGCTGCAAGGCCCCATTCGCTTGCCTGGGGTTGACCTGGGCTCCAAAACCCCTTAGGCATGCCTGGAGTTGTCCTGGTGCCCGGACTTGGTTCCACCCTGGGCTTCACTCCCAAAAATCCACCAGGAGTGCGGACGCAGGAATCGCACAACTGCCAGGGGCTTAAGCCTCAATCAAGTGCCCCCCCACCTGGCTTCAAGCCTCCAACAAGTGCCCTCCGCACCTGGGCCAGGCCCCATTCACTTGCCTGGGGTTGACCTGGTGGCTGCATGGCCCCCTAGGCTTGCAGGAGGTCGACCTGGTGGCTGCAAGGCCCCATTCTCTTGCCTGGGGTTGACCTGGGGCCTGCAGGCCCCATTCGCTTACCTGGGTTTGACCTGGAAGCTGCAAGGCCCCATTCGCTTGCCTGGGGTTGACCTGGGCTCCAAAATCGCCCTAGGCATGCCTGGGGTTGTCCTGGTGCCCGGACTTGGTTCCGCCCTGGGCTTCACTCCCAAAAAACCACCGGGAGTGTGGACGCAGGACCAGGAAAACAGCCAGGGGCTTAAGCCTCCAACAAGTGCCCCCCCACCCGGGCTTAAGCCTCCAACAAGTGCCCTCCGCACCTGGGCCAGGCCCCATTCACTTGCCTGGGGTTGACCTGGTGGCTGCATGGCCCCATAGGCTTGCAGGGGGTCGACCTGGTGGCTGCAAGGCCCCACTCGCTTACATGGGTTTGCCTTGGTGCCTGCTAGGCCCCATTCGCTTGCCTGCGGTGGACCTGGTCGCTGCAAGGCCCCATTCGCTTGCCTGGGGTTGACCTGGGCTCCAAAATCGCCCTAGGCATGCCTGGGGTTGTCCTGGTGCCCGGACTTGGTTCCGTCCTGGGCTTCACTCCCAAAAAACCACCGGGAGTGTGGACGCAGGACCCGGAAAACAGCCAGGGGCTTAAGCCTCCATCAAGTGCCCCCCCACCTGGGTTTAAGCCTCCAAGGAGTGCCCTCCCCACCTGGGCCAGGCCCCATTCTCTTGCCTGGGGTTGACCTGGGGCCTGCAGGGCCCCATAGGCTTGCAGGGGGTTGACCTGGTGGCTGCAAGGCCCCATTCGCTTACCTGGGTTTGTCGTGGAGGCTGCAAGGCCCCATTCGCTTGGCTGCGGTTGACCTGGACTCCAAGAGTCCCTCTAGGCATGCCCGGGGTTCACCTGGTCCCCGGGCTTCCTGCCGCCCTGAGCTTCACTCCCAAACAAGCATCGGGAGTGAGGACGCAGGACCCGCACATCAGCCACGGACTTAAGCCTCCATCAAGTGCCCCCCCACCCGGGCTTAAGCCTCCAAGAAGTTTTTCCCACACGTGGGCCAGGCCCCATTCACTTGGCTGGGGTTGACCTGCTGGCTGCAACGCCTGATTCACTTGCCTGGGGTTGACCTGGTGGCTGCAAGGCCCCATTCGCTCACCTGGGTTTGCCTTGGTGCCTGCTAGGCCCGATTCGCTTGCCTGGGGTTGACCTGGGCTCCAAAATGCCCCTAGGCATGCCTGGGGTTCTCCTAGTGCCCGGACTTGGTTCCGCCCTGGGCTGCACTCCCAAAAAACCACCGGGAGTGTGGACGCAGGAGCAGGAAAACAGCCAGGGGCTTAAGCCTTCAATCAAGTGCCCCCCCACCAGGGCTTAAGCCTCCAACAAGTGCCCCCCGCACCTGGGCCAGGCGCCATTCAGTTGCCTGGGGTTGGCCTCGTGGCTCAAGGGCCCCATAGGCTTGCTGGGGGTTGACCTGGTGGCTGGAAGGCCCCATTCGCTTGCCTGGGGTTGACCTGGTGGCTGCAAGCCCCATTCGCTTGCCTGGGGTTGACCTGGTGGCTCCAAGGCCCCATTCGCTTGCCTGGGGTTGACCTGGGCTCCAAAATCCCCTTAGGCATGCCTGGGGTTGTCCTGGTGCTCGGACTTGGTTCCGCCCTGGGCTGCACTCACAAAAAACCACCAGGAGTGCGGATGTAGGACCCGCACAACCACCAGGGCCTTTAAGCCTCCATCAAGTGCCCCCCGTACCCGGGCTTAAGCCTCCAAGGAGTGCCCCCGCCACCTGGGCCAGGCCCCATTCGCTTGCCTGGGGTTGACCTGGTGGCTCCAAGGCCCCTTTCGCTTGCCTGGGGTTGACCTGGGCTCCAAAATCGCCCTAGGCATGCCTGGGGTTGTCCTGGTGCCCGGACTTGGTTCCGCCCTGGGCTTCACTCCCAAAAAACCACCGGGAGTGTGCACGCAGGACCAGGAA
>NW_028324848.1:0-23019 GCF_052110815.1 Crocodylus siamensis
TAGGCTTGCCAGCGTTTCACCTGCTGGATCCAAGGCCCCATTCACTTGCCTGGGGTGGACCTGGACACTGCAAGGCCCCATTCGCTTGCCTAGGGTTGACGTGGGCAACAAAAGTCCCCTTAGGCGTGCCTGGGGTTGACCTTGTGGCTTCATTGCGCCAGAGGCATGCCTGGGGTTGACCTGGTGGCTGCAAGTCCACATTCGCTTGCCTGGGGTTGACCTGATGGCTGCAAGGCCCCATTAACTTAACTGGGTTGCACCTGGTGCCTGCAGGGCCCTATTGGCTTGCAATGGGTTGACCTCGTGGCTGCAAGGCCGCATTCGCTTGCAGTGGGTTGACCTGGTATCTGCAAGGCACGATTCCCTTACGTGGGGTTGACCTGGTGGCTCCAAGCCCCATTCGCTTGCACCGGGTTGACCTGGTGTCTCCAAGGCCCGATTCGCTTACGTGGGTTTGACCTATTGGCTGCAAGGCCGCATTCTCTTGCATTGGGTTGACCTGGTGCCTGCAAGGCCCCATTGGCTTACCTGGGGTGGACCTGGTGGCTACAAGGCCCCATTCTCTTGCCTGGGGTTAACCTGGTGGTTGCAAGGCCCCATTCGCTTGGATATGGTTGACCTGGTGTCTGCAAGGCCCTGTAGGCTTGCCAGCGTTTCACCTGCTGGCTCCAAGGCCCCATTCACTTGCCTGGGGTGGACCTGGACATTGCAAGGCCCCATTCGCTTGCCTAGGGTTGACGTGGGCTCCAAAAGTCCCCTTTAGGCATGCCTGGGGTTGACCTGGTGGCTTCAGGGCCCCATAGGCTTGCAGGGGATTGACCTGGTGGCTGCAAGTCCACATTCGCTTGCCTGGGGTTGATCTGGTGTATGCAAGGCCCCATTCGCTTGCTTTGCGTTGACCTGGTGTCTGCAAGACCCCACTCACTTGCCTTGGGTTGACCTGGTGTCTGCAAGGCCCCATTCGCTTACATGGGGTTGACCTGGTGGCTGCAAGGCTCCATTCAATTACCAGGGGTTCACCTGGTGGCTGCAAGGCCCCATTCGCTTGGATATGGTTGACCTGGTTTCTGCAAGGCCCTGTAGGCTTGCCTGCATTTCACCTGGTGGCTCCAAGGCCCCATTCACTTGCCTAGGGTTGTCCTGTACACTGCAAGGCCCCATTCGCTTGCCTAGGGTGGACCTGTACACTGCAAGGCCCCATTCGCTTCCCTAGGGTTGATGTGGGCTCCAAAATTCCCTTTAGTCATGCCTGGGGTTGATCTGGTGGCTTCAGGAACCCATAGGCTTGCAGGGGTTTGACCTGGTGGCTGCAAGGCCCCATTCACTTAACTGGGTTCCACCTGGTGCCTGCAGGACCCTATTGGCTTGCAAGGGGTTGACCTCGTGGCTGCAAGGCCGCATTCGCTTGCAGTGGGTTGACCTGGTATCTGCAAGGCCCGTTTCCCTTACGTGGGGTTGACCCGTTGACTGCAAGGCTGCATTCTCTTGCATTGGGTTGACCTGGTGTCTGCAAGGCCCCATTCGCTTGCCTGGGGTGGACCTGCTGGCTGCAAGGCCCCATTCGCTTGCCTGGGGTTAACCTGGTGGCTGCAAGGCCCCATTCGCTTGGATATGGTTGACCTGGTGTCTGCAAGGCCCTGTAGGCTTGCCTGCATTTCACCTGGTGGCTCCAAGGCCCCATTCACTTGCCTAGGGTTGTCCTGTACACTGCAAGGCCCCATTCGCTTGCCTAGGGTGGACCTGTACACTGCAAGGCCCCATTCGCTTGCCTAGGGTTGAAGTTGGCTCCAAAAGTCCCCTTAGGCATGCCTGGGGTTGACCTGGTGTCTTCAGGGCCCCATAGGCTTGCAGGGGCTGACCTCGTGGCTGCAAGGGCGCATTCACTTGCACTGGGTTGACCTGGTATCTGCAAGGCCCGATTCGCTTACGTGGGTTTGACCTGGTGGCTGCAAGGCCCCATTCGCTTGCTTGGGGTTGACCTGGTGGCTGTAAGGCCCCGTTCGGTTGCATTGGGTTGACGTGGTGTCTGCAAGGCCCCATTCACTTGCCTGGGTTTCACCTGGTGGCTGCAAGGCCCCATTCGGTTGCATTCGGTTTACGTGGTGTCTTCAAGGCCCCGTAGCCTTGCCTGAGTTACACCTGTTGGCTGCAAGGTCCCATTCACTTGAAGGGCGTTGACCTGGTGGCTGCAAGGCCCCGTAGGTTTGCCTGAGTTACACCTCGTGGCTGCAGGGCCCCATAGGCTCCCAGGGGGTTGACCTGGTAGCTGCAAGGCCCCATTCGCTTACCTGGGGTTCACCTGGTGGCTGCAAGGCCCCTTCGCTTGCATTGGGTTGACGTGGTGTCTGCAAGGCCCCATTCACTTGCCTGGGTTTGACCTGGTGGCTGCAATAACCCAATCAGTTGCCTGGGGTTGACCTGGTGGCTTAAAGGCCCCTTTCGGTTGCATTCGGTTTACGTGGTGTCTGCAAGGCCCCGTAGCCTTGCCTGAGTTACACCTGTTGGCTGCAAGGCCGCATTTGCTTGAAGGGGGTTGACCTGGTGGCTGCAAGGCCACATTCACTTGCCTGGGGTTTACGTGGCGGCTGCAAGGCCCGATTCATTTACTTGGGGTCCACCTGGTGGCTGCAGGGCCCTATAGGCTTGCAAGGGGTTGACCTGGTGGCTGCAAGGCCCCATTCGCTTACCTGGGGTTGACCTGGTGGTTGCAAGGCTCCATTCACTTACCAGGGGTTGACCTGGTGGACTCAGTGCCCCATAGGCTTGCAGGGGGTTGACCTGGTGGCTGCAAGGCCCCATTCGCTTACCTGGGGTTCACCTGGTGGCTGCAAGGCCTCATTCGGTTGCATTGGGTTGACCTGGTGGCTGCAAGGCCCCATTCGCATACCTGGGGTTCACCTGGTGGCTGCAAGGACCCGTTCAGTTGTCTGGGGTTGACCTGGTGGCTGCAAGGCCCCATTCGCTTCAGGGGGTTGACCTGGTGCCTGCAAGGCCCCATTAGCTTACGTGGGGTTGACCTGGTGGCTGCAAGGGCCCACTCGCTTGCAGGGGGTTGACCTGGTGGCTGGAAGGCCACATTTGCTTCCCTGGGGTTGACCTGTTGGCTGCAAAGCCCCATTCGGTTACCTGGGGTTGACCTGGTGGCTGCAAGGCCGCATTCACTTAGCTGGGGTACACCTGGTGGCTGCAGGGCCCTATAGGCTTGCAAGGGGTTGACTTGGTGGCTGCAAGGCCCCATTCACTTCCACTGGGTTGACCTGGTATCTGCAAGGCCCGATTCCCTTACGTGGGGTTGACCTGGTGGCTGCAAGCTCGCATTCTCTTGCATTGGGTTGACCTGGTGTCTGCAAGGCCCCATTCGCTTACCTGGGGTGGACCTCGTGGCTGCAAGGCCACATTCACTTGGATATGGTTGACCTGGTGTCTGCAAGGCCCTGTAGGCTTGCCTGCATTTCACCTGGTGGCTCTAAGGCCCAATTCACTTGTCTGGGGTGGACCTGGACACTGCAAGGCCCGATTCGCTTCCCTAGGGTTGATGTGGGCTCCAAAATTCCCTTTAGTCATGCCTGGGGTTGATCTGGTGGCTTCAGGAACCCATAGGCTTGCAGGGGTTTGACTTGGTGGCTGCAAGGCCCCATTCACTTAACTGGGTTCCACCTGGTGCCTGCAGGACCCTATTGGCTTGCAAGGGGTTGACCTCGTGGCTGCAAGGCCGCATTCGCTTGCAGTGGGTTGACCTGGTATCTGTAAGGCCCGTTTCCCTTACGTGGGGTTGACCCGTTGGCTGCAAGGCTGCATTCTCTTGCATTGGGTTGACCTGGTGTCTGCAAGGCCCCATTCGCTTACCTGGGGTGGACCTGCTGGCTGCAAGGCCCCATTCGCTTACCTGGGGTTAACCTGGTGGCTGCAAGGCCCCATTCGCTTGGATATGGTTGACCTGGTGTCTGCAAGGCCCTGTAGGCTTGCCTGCATTTCTCCTGGTGGCTCCAAGGCCCCTTTCACTTGCCTGGGGTTGACCTGTACACTGCAAGGCCCCATTCACTTGCGTGGGGTTGACGTGGTCTCCAAAAGTCCCCTTAGGCATGCCTGGGGTTGACCTGGTGACTTCAGGGCCGCATAGGCTTGCAGGAGTTTGACCTAGTGGCTGCAAGTGCACATTCACTTACCAGGGGTTGACCTGGTGGCTGCAGTGCCCCATAGGCTTCCAGGGGGTTGATCTGGTGGCTGCAAGGCCCCATTCCCTTACCTGGGGTTCACCTGGTGGCTGCAAGGCCCTATTCAGTTGCCTGGGATTGACCTGGTGGCTGCAAGGCCCCATTCGCTTCCATTCGGTTTACGTGGTGTCTGGAAGGCCCCGTAGGCTTGCGTGAGTTACACATGTTGGCTGCAAGGCCCCATTCGCGTGAAGGGGGTTGACCTGGTGGCTGCAAGGCCACATTCACTTGCCTGGGGTTGACCTGGTGGCTGCAAGGCCACATTCACTTACCTGGGGTCCACATGGTGGCTGCAGGGCCCTATAGCCTTGCAAGGGGTTGACCTGGTGGCTCCAAGGCCCCATTCGCTTGCACCGGGTTGACCTGGTGTCTCCAAGGCCCCATTCACTTACCTGGGGTGGACCTGGTGCCTGCAAAGCCCCATTCGCTTGCCTGGGGTTAACCTGGTGGCTACAAAGCCCTATTCGCTTGGATATGGTTGACCTGGTGTCTGCAAGGCCCTGTAGGCTTCCCTGCATTTCACCTCGTGGCTCCAAGGCCCCATTCACTTGCCCGGGGGTGGACCTGGACTCTGTAAGGCCCATTTCGCTTTCCTACGCTTCACGTGGGCTCCAAAAGTCCCCAGAGGGATGCCTGGGGTTGACCTGGTGGCTTCAGGGCCCCATAGGCATGCCTGGGGTTGACCTGGTGGCTGCAAGTCCACATTCGCTTGCCTGGGGTTGACCTGATGGCTGCAAGGTCCTAGTAAATTAACTGGGTTCCACCTGTTGCCTGCAGGGACCTATTGGCTTGCAGTGTGTTGACCTCATGGCTGCAAGGCCGCATTCGCTTGCAGTGGGTTGACCTGGTATCTGCAAGGCCCGATTCCCTTACGTGGGGTTGACCTGGTGGCTGCAAGGCCCCATTCGCTTGGGTATGGTTGACCTGGTGTCTGCAAGGCCCCATTCGCTTGCTTTGCGTTGACCTGGTGTCTGCAAGACCCCAATCACTTGCCTTGGGTTGACCTGGTGTCTGCAAGGCCCCATTCGATTACCTGGGGTTGACCTGGTGGCTGCAAGGCTCCATTCACTTACCAGGGGTTCACCTGGTGGCTCCAAGGCCCTATTCAGTTGCCTGGGGTTGACCTGATGGCTGCAAGGCTCCATTCGCTTGCATTCGGTTTACGTGGTGTCTGGAAGGCCCCGTAGGCTTGTGTGAGTTACAGCTGTTGGCTGTAAGGCCCCATTCGCTTGAAGGGGGTTGACCTGGTGGCTGCAAGGCCACATTCACTTGCCTGGGGTTGACCTGGTGGCTGCAAGGCCGCATTCTCTTGCATTGGGTTGACGGTGTCTGCAAGGCCCCATTCGCTAGCCTGGGGTTGACCTGGTGTCTGCAAGTCCGCATTCGCTTGTATTGGGTTGACCTGGTGTCTTCAAGGCCCCATTCGCTTACCTGGGGTTGACCTGGTGGCTGCAAGGCCCCATTCAGTTGCCTCGGGTTGACCTGGTGGCTGCAAGGCCCAATTCGATTGAATTGGGTTGACCTGGTGTCTGCAAGGCCCCGTATGCTTGCCTGAGTTACACCTGTTGGTTGCAAGGCCTCTTTCGTTTGAAGGGGGTTGGCCTGGTGGCTGCAAGGCCACTTTCGCTAGGATTGGGTTGACCTGGTAGCTGCAAGGCCCCATTCGCTTACCTGGGGTTGACCTGATGGCTGCCAGGCTCCATTCGCTTACCTGGGGTTGACCTGGTGTCTGCAAGGCCCCATTACCTCTACCTCGGGTTGACCTGTTGGCTGCCAGGCCCCATTCGCTTTCCTGGGGTTGACCTGGTGTCTGCAAGGGCCGCATTACCTTACCTGGGGTTGACCTGGTGGCTGCATTGACCCATAGGCTGGCAGGGGGTTGACCTCCTGGCTGCAAGGCCCAATTTGCTTGAAGGGGGTTGACCTGGTGGTTTCAAGGCCCCATTCACTTACCTGGGGTTAACCTAGTGCCTCCAAGGCCCGATTCGCTTGGATATGGTTTACCTGCTGTCTGCAAGGCCCTGTAGGCTTCCCTGAGGTACACCTGGTGGCTGCAAAGCCCCATTCACTTCCCTGGGGAATACCTGGTCACTGGAAGACACCATTCGCTTGCCTGGGGTTGACGTGGGCTCCAGGAGTCCCCTTACGCATGCCTGGGGTTGACCTGCTGGCTGCAGGGCCCCATAGGCTTGCATGGGTTTGACCTGGTGGCTTCAAGGCCACATTCACTTGCCTGGGGTTGACCTGGTGGATGCAAGGCCCCCTTCGCTTGCATTGGGTTAACATGGTGGCTGCAAAGCCCGATTCGCTTAAATGGTGTTGACCTGGAGGATGCAAGGCCCCATTCGATTACTTGGGGTTGGCTTGGTGGCTGCAAACCACATTTGCTTCTTGGGGTTCACCTGGTTGCTGCAGGGCCCCATTGGCTTGCGGGGGCTTCACCTGGTGGCTGCAAAGCCCCATCCGCTTACCTCGGGTTGAGCTGGTGGCCGCTAGGCCCCATTCGCTTGCATTGGGTTGACCTGGTGGCTGCAAGGCCCCATTCGCTTGCAGGGGTTGACCTGTTGGCTGCAAGGCCATTTTCGCTTGAATTGGGTTGACCTGGTGGCTGCCGGGCCCCATTCGCTTGCCTGGGGTTAACCTCGTGGCTGCCAGGCCCCATTCGCTTGCATTGGGTAGTCCTGGTGGCTGCAAGGCCCCATTCGCTTGCAGGGGTTGACCTGTTGGCTGCAAGGCCATTTTCGCTTGCCTGGGTTTGAACTGGTGGCTGCAAGGCCCCATTCGCTTACCTGGGGTTGCCCTGGGGTCTGCAAGGCCCCATTCGCTTGCATTGGTTTTGACCTGGTATCTGCAAGGCCCCATTCACTTACCTGGGGTTGATGTGGTGTCTGCAAGGCCCCGTAGGCTTGTCTGAGTTACACCTCGTGGCTGCAAGGTCCCATTCAGTTGCCTGGGGTTCGTCTTGGTGGCTGCAAGGCCCCATTCGCTTGCCTGGGGTTGACCTGGTGGCTGCAAGGCCCCTTTCAGTTGCCTTGGGTTCACATGGGGGCTGCAACACCCCATTCGCTTGTATGGGGTTGACCTGGTGGCTGCAAGGCCCCGTTCGCTTGCCTGGGATTCACTTGCTGGCTGCAACGCCACATTCTCTTGCCTGGGTTTGACCTGGGCTCCAAATGTCCCCCTAGGCATGCCTGGGGTTGACCTGGTGCCCAGACTTGCTGCCGTGCAGGGCTTCACTGCCTAACAAGCAGCGGGAGTGCGGACGCAGGACCCGCACAACCGCCAGGGGTTTAAGCCTCCATCAATTGCACCCCCCACCCGGGCTTAAGCCTCCAAGGAGTGCCCCCCTGCACCTGGGCAAGGCCCCATTCACTGCCCTGGGGTTGATCTGGTGGCTGCAGGGCCCCATAGGCTTGCCGGGGTTTGACCTGGTGGCTGCAAGGCCCCATTCACTTACCTGGGGTTGACCTGGTGGCTGCAAGGCCCCATTCGCTTGCCTGGGGTTGACCTGGTGGCTGCAAGGCCCCATTCGCTTGCCTGGGGTTGACCTAGTGGCTGCAAGGCACCATTCACTAACCTGGGGTTGACCTGGTGGCTGCAGAGAGACATTCGCTTACCTGGGGTTGACCTGCTGGCTGCAAGGACAAATTCAGTTACATTTGGTTGACCTCGTGGCTGCAAGGCCCCATTCACTTGCATTGGGTTGACCTGTTGGCTGCAAGGCCACAATTGCTTGCCTGGGGTTGAACTTGTGGCTGCAAGGCCCCATTTACTTGCCTAGGGTTGACCTGGTGGCTTGAAGGCACCATTCACTTGGAATGGGTTGACCTGGTGTCTGCAAGGCCCTGTAGTTTTGCCGGAGTTACAACTGGTGGCTGGAAGGCCCCATTCACTTGCCTGGGGTGGATCTGGTGGCTGCAACGCAACATTCGCTTGCAGGGGGTTGACCTGGTGTCTGCAAGGCCCCATTCACTTTCCTGGGGTTGACCTGGTGCCTGCAACACCCCATTCACTTACCTGGGGTTGCCCCGGTGGCTGCAGTGCTCCATAGCCTTGCAGGGGGGTGACCTGGTGTCTGCAAGGCCCCATTTGTTTGCCCGGGGTTGACCTGACGGCTCCAAGTCCCCATTCGCTTAACTGGGGCTCACCTGGTGGTGGCAAGGCCCCATTCGCTTGCCTGGGGTTCACCTGGTGGCTGCAAGGCCCCATTCGCTTACCTAGGGTTGACCTGGTGGCTGCTAGGACCCATTCGCTTGCAGGGGTTTGACCTGGTGGCTGCACGGCCACATTCACTTGCCTGGGGTTGACCAGGTGGCTGCAAAGCCCCATTCACTTACCTGGGTTTGACCTGGTGCCTGCAAGGCCCCATTCTGTTGCAGGGGATTGACCTGCTGGCTGCAAGGCCCCATTCGCTTTGCCTGGGGTTCACCTGGTGGGTGCAAGGCCCCCATGGCTCAAGGATCACTTGGGGTTGACCTGGTGGCTGCTAGGCGCCATTCACTTAAATGGGGTTGACCCGGTGGCTGCAGGGCCCCATAGGCTTGCAGGGGGTTGACCTGGTAGCTCCAAGGGCCAGTTCGCTTGCCCGGGGTTTACCTGGTGGCTGCAGGGCCCCATAGGCTTCCAGGGGCTTGACCTGATGGCTGCAAGGCCCCATTCGCTTACCTGGGGTTGACCTGGGCTCCAAAAGTCCCCCCAGGCATGCCTGGCTTTGACCTGGTGCCCATACGTCCTTCCGCCCCCGGTTTCACTCCCAAAGAACCACCGGAAGTGCGGATGCAGGAACCACACAACCCCCAGGGGCTTAAGTGTCCATCAAGTGCCCCCCCCCCCAGGAGCTTAAGCCTCCAAGGTGTGCCCCCCGGACCTGGGCCAGGCCCCATTTGCTTGCCTGGGGTTCACCTGGTGGCTGCGAGGATCCATTCACTTGCATTGGGTTGACCTGGTGGCTGCAAGGCTCCATTCGCTTGCTTTGGGTTGACCTGGTGGCTGCAAGGCCCCGTAGGTTTGCCTGAGTTACACCTGGTGGCTGCAAGGCCCCATTCGCTTGCATGGGGTTGACCTGGTGGCTGCAAGGTCCCATACGCTTGCACTGGGTTGACCTGGTGGCTGCAAGGCCCCATTCACTTACCTGGGGTTGACCCGGTGGCTGCAGGGTCCCATAGGCTTCCAGGGGGTTGACCTGGTTGCTCCAAGGCCCCGTAGACTTGCCTGGGGTTGACCTGGTGCCTGCAAGGGCCATACAATTGCATTGGGTTAACCTGGTGGCTGCAAGGCCACTTCCGCTTGCATTGGGTTGACCTGGTGTCTGCAAGGCCCCGTAGGCTTGCCTGAGTTACACCTGGTGGCTGCAGGGCCCCATTCGCTTGCCTGGGGCTGACCCTGTGTCTGCAAGGCCCCATTCGCTTAAATGGGGTTGACTTGGTGGCTGCAAGGCCCCATTCGATTACTTGGGGTTGACCTGGTGGCTGGAAGGGCCAATTCGCTTGCCTGGAGTTGGCCTGGTGGCTGCAAGGCCCCATTCACTTTCCTGGGGTTTACGTGGGCTCCAAAAGTCCCCTTAGTCATGCCTGGGGATGACCTCGTGGCTGCAGGGCCCCATAGGCTTGCAGGGGGTTGCCCTGGCCGCTGCAAGGCCCCATTCGTTTACGTGGGGTTGACCTGGTGGCTGCAAGGCCCCATTCGCTTGCAGGGGGTTAACCTGGTCACTTCAAGGCCCCATTCATTTGCATTGGGATGACTTGGTGTCTGCAAGGCCCCATTCACTTGCCTGGGTTTGACCTGTTGGCTGCAAGGCCCCTTTCAGTTGCTTGGGGTTGACCTGGTGGCTGCAAGGCCCCATTCGCTTGCATTGGGTTGAGCAGGTGGCTGCAAGGCCCCATTAGCTTACCTGGGGTTGACCTGCTGGCTGCAAGCCCCATTCACTTGCAGGAATTGAGCTGGTGGCTGCAAGGCCCCATTCGCTTTACCTGGGGTTGAACTGGTGTCTGCAAGGCCCCATTCACTTGCATTGGGTTGACCTGGTGTCTCCAAGGCCCCGTAGGCTTGCCTGAGTTACACCTGGTGGCTGCAAGGCTGCATTCAGTTGCCTGGGGTTGACCTGCTTGCTGCAAGGCCCCATTGGTTTGCATTGGGTTGACCAGGTGTCTTCAAGGCCCCATTCGCTTACCTGGGGTTGACCTGGTGGCTACAAGGCCCCATTCCCTTCCCTGGGGTTGACCTGGTGGCTGCAGGACCGCATAGGCTGGCAGGGGGTTCACCTGGTGGCTGTAAGGCCCCATTCGCTTACCTGGGGTTGACCTGGTGGCTGCAAGGCCCCTTTCGCTTGCCTGGGGTTGACTTGGTGGCTGCAAGGCAACATTCGCTAACCTGGGGTTCACCTGTTGGCTGCAAGGCCCCATTCACTTGCATTGGTTTGACCTCGTGGCTGCAGGGCCCTATAGGTTTGCAGGGGTTTGACATGGTGGCTGCAATGCCAGATTCGCTTGCCTGGTGTTGACCTGGCGCCTGCAAGGCCGCATTCGCTAACCTGGGGTTGACCTGGTGGCTGCAAGGCCCAATTCATTACTTGGGGTTGACCTGGTGGCTGCAAAGCCCCATTCGCTTAAATGGTATTGACCTGGTGGCTGCAAGGCCCCTTTCAGTTGCCTTGGGTTCACATGGGGGCTGCAACACCCCATTCGCTTGTATGGGGTTGACCTGGTGGCTGCAAGGCCCCGTTCGCTTGCCTGGGATTCACTTGCTGGCTGCAAGGCCCCATTCACTTGCCTGGGGTTGACCTGGTGGCTGCAACGCCACATTCTCTTGCCTGGGTTTGACCTGGGCTCCAAATGTCCCCCTAGGCATGCCTGGGGTTGACCTGGTGCCCAGACTTGCTGCCGTGCAGGGCTTCACTGCCTAACAAGCAGCGGGAGTGCGGACGCAGGACCCGCACAACCGCCAGGGGTTTAAGCCTTCATAAATTGCACCCCCCACCCGGGCTTAAGCCTCCAAGGAGTGCCCCCCTGCACCTGGGCAAGGCCCCATTCACTGCCCTGGGGTTGATCTGGTGGCTGCAGGGCCCCATAGGCTTGCCGGGGTTTGACCTGGTGGCTGCAAGGCCCCATTCACTTACCTGGGGTTGACCTGGTGGCTGCAAGGCCCCGTTCGCTTGCCTGGGGTTGACCTAGTGGCTGCAAGGCACCATTCACTAACCTGGAGTTGACCTGGTGGCTGCAGAGAGACATTCGCTTACCTGGGGTTGACCTGCTGGCTGCAAGGACAAATTCAGTTACATTTGGTTGACCTCGTGGCTGCAAGGCCCCATTCACTTGCATTGGGTTGACCTGTTGGCTGCAAGGCCACAATTGCTTGCCTGGGGTTGAACTTGTGGCTGCAAGGCCCCATTTACTTGCCTAGGGTTGACCTGGTGGCTTGAAGGCACCATTCACTTGGAATGGGTTGACCTGGTGTCTGCAAGGCCCTGTAGTTTTGCCGGAGTTACAACTGGTGGCTGGAAGGCCCCATTCACTTGCCTGGGGTGGATCTGGTGGCTGCAACGCAACATTCGCTTGCAGGGGGTTGACCTGGTGTCTGCAAGGCCCCATTCACTTTCCTGGGGTTGACCTGGTGCCTGCAACACCCCATTCACTTACCTGGGGTTGCCCCGGTGGCTGCAGTGCTCCATAGCCTTGCAGGGGGGTGACCTGGTGTCTGCAAGGCCCCATTTGTTTGCCCGGGGTTGACCTGGCGGCTCCAAGTCCCCATTCGCTTAACTGGGGCTCACCTGGTGGTGGCAAGGCCCCATTCGCTTGCCTGGGGTTCACCTGGTGGCTGCAAGGCCCCATTCGCTTACCTAGGGTTGACCTGGTGGCTGCTAGGACCCATTCGCTTGCAGGGGTTTGACCAGGTGGCTGCAAAGCCCCATTCACTTACCTGGGTTTGATCTGGTGCCTGCAAGGCCCCATTCTCTTGTAGGGGATTGACCTGCTTCCTGCAAGGCCCCATTCGCTTTGCCTGGGGTTCACCTGGTGGGTGCAAGGCCCCATTCAATCACTTGGGGTTGACCTGGTGGCTGCTAGGCACCATTCACTTACCTGGGGTTGACCCGGTGGCTGCAGGGCCCCATAGGCTTGCAGGGGGTTGACCTGGTGGCTCCAAGGGCCAGTTCGCTTGCCCGGGGTTTACCTGGTGGCTGCAGGGCCCCATAGGCTTCCAGGGGCTTGACCTGATGGCTGCAAGGCCCCATTCGCTTACCTGGGGTTGACCTGGGCTCCAAAAGTCCCCCCAGGCATGCCTGGCTTTGACCTGGTGCCCATACGTCCTTCCGCCCCCGGTTTCACTCCCAAAGAACCACCGGAAGTGCGGATGCAGGAACCACACAACCCCCAGGGGCTTAAGTGTCCATCAAGTGCCCCCCCCCCAGGAGCTTAAGCCTCCAAGGTGTGCCCCCTGCACCTGGGCCAGGCCCCATTTGCTTGCCTGGGGTTCACCTGGTGGCTGCGAGGATCCATTCACTTGCATCGGGTTGACCTGGTGGCTGCAAGGCTCCATTCGCTTGCTTTGGGTTGACCTGGTGGCTGCAAGGCCCCGTAGGTCTGCCTGAGTTACACCTGGTGGCTGCAAGGCCCCATTCGCTTGCATGGGGTTGACCTGGTGGCTGCAAGGTCCCATACGCTTGCACTGGGTTGACCTGGTGGCTGCAAGGCCCCATTCACTTACCTGGGGTTGACCCGGTGGCTGCAGGGTCCCATAGGCTTCCAGGGGGTTGACCTGGTTGCTCCAAGGCCCCGTAGACTTGCCTGGGGTTGACCTGGTGCCTGCAAGGGCCATACAATTGCATTGGGTTAACCTGGTGGCTGCAAGGCCACTTCCGCTTGCATTGGGTTGACCTGGTGTCTGCAAGGCCCCGTAGGCTTGCCTGAGTTACACCTGGTGGCTGCAGGGCCCCATTCGCTTGCCTGGGGCTGACCCTGTGTCTGCAAGGCCCCATTCGCTTAAATGGGGTTGACTTGGTGGCTGCAAGGCCCCATTCGATTACTTGGGGTTGACCTGGTGGCTGGAAGGGCCAATTCGCTTGCCTGGAGTTGGCCTGGTGGCTGCAAGGCCCCATTCACTTTCCTGGGGTTTACGTGGGCTCCAAAAGTCCCCTTAGTCATGCCTGGGGATGACCTCGTGGCTGCAGGGCCCCATAGGCTTGCAGGGGGTTGCCCTGGCCGCTGCAAGGCCCCATTCGTTTACGTGGGGTTGACCTGGTGGCTGCAAGGCCCCATTCGCTTGCAGGGGGTTAACCTGGTCACTTCAAGGCCCCATTCATTTGCATTGGGATGACTTGGTGTCTGCAAGGCCCCATTCACTTGCCTGGGTTTGACCTGTTGGCTGCAAGGCCCCTTTCAGTTGCTTGGGGTTGACCTGGTGGCTGCAAGGCCCCATTCGCTTGCATTGGGTTGAGCAGGTGGCTGCAAGGCCCCATTAGCTTACCTGGGGTTGACCTGCTGGCTGCAAGCCCCATTCACTTGCAGGAATTGAGCTGGTGGCTGCAAGGCCCCATTCGCTTTACCTGGGGTTGAACTGGTGTCTGCAAGGCCCCATTCACTTGCATTGGGTTGACCTGGTGTCTCCAAGGCCCCGTAGGCTTGCCTGAGTTACACCTGGTGGCTGCAAGGCTGCATTCAGTTGCCTGGGGTTGACCTGCTTGCTGCAAGGCCCCATTGGCTTGCATTGGGTTGACCAGGTGTCTTCAAGGCCCCATTCGCTTACCTGGGGTTGACCTGGTGGCTACAAGGCCCCATTCCCTTCCCTGGGGTTGACCTGGTGGCTGCAGGACCGCATAGGCTGGCAGGGGGTTCACCTGGTGGCTGTAAGGCCCCATTCGCTTACCTGGGGTTGACCTGGTGGCTGCAAGGCCCCTTTCGCTTGCCTGGGGTTGACTTGGTGGCTGCAAGGCAACATTCGCTAACCTGGGGTTCACCTGTTGGCTGCAAGGCCCCATTCGCTTGCATTGGGTTGACCTCGTGGCTGCAGGGCCCTATAGGTTTGCAGGGGTTTGACATGGTGGCTGCAATGCCAGATTCGCTTGCCTGGTGTTGACCTGGCGCCTGCAAGGCCGCATTCGCTAACCTGGGGTTGACCTGGTGGCTGCAAGGCCCCATTCATTACTTGGGGTTGACCTGGTGGCTGCAAAGCCCCATTCGCTTAAATGGTATTGACCTGGTGGCTGCAAGGCCCCTTTCAGTTGCCTTGGGTTCACATGGGGGCTGCAACACCCCATTCGCTTGTATGGGGTTGACCTGGTGGCTGCAAGGCCCCGTTCGCTTGCCTGGGATTCACTTGCTGGCTGCAAGGCCCCATTCACTTGCCTGGGGTTGACCTGGTGGCTGCAACGCCACATTCTCTTGCCTGGGTTTGACCTGGGCTCCAAATGTCCCCCTAGGCATGCCTGGGGTTGACCTGGTGCCCAGACTTGCTGCCGTGCAGGGCTTCACTGCCTAACAAGCAGCGGGAGTGCGGACGGAGGACCCGCACAACCGCCAGGGGTTTAAGCCTTCATAAATTGCACACCCCACCCGGGCTTAAGCCTCCAAGGAGTGCCCCCCTGCACCTGGGCAAGGCCCCATTCACAGCCCTGGGGTTGATCTGGTGGCTGCAGGGCCCCATAGGCTTGCCGGGGTTTGACCTGGTGGCTGCAAGGCCCCATTCACTTACCTGGGGTTGACCTGGTGGCTGCAAGGCCCCATTCGCTTGCCTGGGGTTGACCTGGTGGCTGCAAGGCCCCGTTCGCTTGCCTGGGGTTGACCTAGTGGCTGCAAGGCACCATTCACTAACCTGGGGTTGACCTGGTGGCTGCAGAGAGACATTCGCTTACCTGGGGTTGACCTGCTGGCTGCAAGGACAAATTCAGTTACATTTGGTTGACCTCGTGGCTGCAAGGCCCCATTCACTTGCATTGGGTTGACCTGTTGGCTGCAAGGCCACAATTGCTTGCCTGGGGTTGAACTTGTGGCTGCAAGGCCCCATTTACTTGCCTAGGGTTGACCTGGTGGCTTGAAGGCACCATTCACTTGGAATGGGTTGACCTGGTGTCTGCAAGGCCCTGTAGTTTTGCCGGAGTTACAACTGGTGGCTGGAAGGCCCCATTCACTTGCCTGGGGTGGATCTGGTGGCTGCAACGCAACATTCGCTTGCAGGGGGTTGACCTGGTGTCTGCAAGGCCCCATTCACTTTCCTGGGGTTGACCTGGTGCCTGCAAGACCCCATTCACTTACCTGGGGTTGACCCGGTGGCTGCAGGGTCCCATAGGCTTCCAGGGGGTTGACCTGGTGGCTCCAAGGCTCCGTAGACTTGCCTGGGGTTGACCTGGTGCCTGCAAGGGCCATACAATTGCATTGGGTTAACCTGGTGGCTGCAAGGCCCCTTCCGCTTGCATTGGGTTGACCTGGTGTCTGCAAGGCCCCGTAGGCTTGCCTGAGTTACACCTGGTGGCTGCAGGGCCCCATTCGCTTGCCTGGGGCTGACCCTGTGTCTGCAAGGCCCCATTCGCTTAAATGGGGTTGACTTGGAGGCTGCAAGGCCCCATTCGATTACTTGGGGTTGACCTGGTGGCTGGAAGGGCCAATTCGCTTGCCTGGAGTTGGCCTTGTGGCTGCAAGGCCCCATTCACTTTCCTGGGGTTTACGTGGGCTCCAAAAGTCCCCTTAGTCATGCTTGGGGATGACCTCGTGGCTGCAGGGCCCCATAGGCTTGCAGGGGGTTGCCCTGGCCGCTGCAAGGCCCCATTCGTTTACGTGGGGTTGACCTGGTGGCTGCAAGGCCCCATTCGCTTGCAGGGGGTTAACCTGGTCACTTCAAGGCCCCATTCATTTGCATTGGGATGACTTGGTGTCTGCAAGGCCCCATTCACTTGCCAGGGTTTGACCTGTTGGCTGCAAGGCCCCTTTCAGTTGCTTGGGGTTGAGCAGGTGGCTGCAAGGCCCCATTCGCTTGCATTGGGTTGAGCAGGTGGCTGCAAGGCCCCATTAGCTTACCTGGGGTTGACCTGCTGGCTGCAAGCCCCATTCACTTGCAGGAATTGAGCTGGTGGCTGAAAGGCCCCATTCGCTTTACCTGGGGTTGAACTGGTGTCTGCAAGGCCCCATTCACTTGCATTGGGTTGACCTGGTGTCTCCAAGGCCCCGTAGGCTTGCCTGAGTTACACCTGGTGGCTGCAAGGCTGCATTCAGTTGCCTGGGGTTGACCTGCTTGCTGCAAGGCCCCATTGGCTTGCATTGGGTTGACCAGGTGTCTTCAAGGCCCCATTCGCTTACCTGGGGTTGACCTGGTGGCTACAAGGCCCCATTCCCTTCCCTGGGGTTGACCTGGTGGCTGCAGGACCGCATAGGCTGGCAGGGGGTTCACCTGGTGGCTGTAAGGCCCCATTCGCTTACCTGGGGTTGACCTGGTGGCTGCAAGGCCCCTTTCGCTTGCCTGGGGTTGACTTGGTGGCTGCAAGGCAACATTCGCTAACCTGGGGTTCACCTGTTGGCTGCAAGGCCCCATTCGCTTGCATTGGGTTGACCTCGTGGCTGCAGGGCCCTATAGGTTTGCAGGGGTTTGACATGGTGGCTGCAATGCCAGATTCGCTTGCCTGGTGTTGACCTGGCGCCTGCAAGGCCGCATTCGCTAACCTGGGGTTGACCTGGTGGCTGCAAGGCCCCATTCATTACTTGGGGTTGACCTGGTGGCTGCAAAGCCCCATTCGCTTAAATGGTATTGACCTGGTGGCTGCAAGGCCCCTTTCAGTTGCCTTGGGTTCACATGGGGGCTGCAACACCCCATTCGCTTGTATGGGGTTGACCTGGTGGCTGCAAGGCCCCGTTCGCTTGCCTGGGATTCACTTGCTGGCTTCAAGGCCCCATTCACTTGCCTGGGGTTGACCTGGTGGCTGCAACGCCACATTCTCTTGCCTGGGTTTGACCTGGGCTCCAAATGTCCCCCTAGGCATGCCTGGGGTTGACCTGGTGCCCAGACTTGCTGCCGTGCAGGGCTTCACTGCCTAACAAGCAGCGGGAGTGCGGACGCAGGACCCGCACAACCGCCAGGGGTTTAAGCCTCCATCAATTGCACCCCGCACCCGGGCTTAAGCCTCCAAGGAGTGCCTCTCTGCACCTGGGCAAGGCCCCATTCACTGCCCTGGGGTTGATCTGGTGGCTGCAGGGCCCCATAGGCTTGCCGGGGTTTGACCTGGTGGCTGCAAGGCCCCATTCACTTACCTGGGGTTGACCTGGTGGCTGCAAGGCCCCATTCGCTTGCCTGGGGTTGACCTAGTGGCTGCAGTGCTCCATAGCCTTGCAGGGGGCTGACATGGTGTCTGAAAGGCCCCATTTGTTTGCCCGGGGTTGACCTGGCGGCTCCAAGTCCCCATTCGCTTAACTGGGGCTCACCTGGTGGTGGCAAGGCCCCATTCGCTTGCCTGGGGTTCACCTGGTGGCTGCAAGGCCCCATTCGCTTACCTAGGGTTGACCTGGTGGCTGCTAGGACGCATTCGCTTGCTGGGGTTTGACCTGGGGGCTGCACGGCCACATTCACTTGCCTGGGGTTGACCAGGTGTCTGCAAGGCCCCATTCACTTCCCTGGGGTTGACCTGGTGGCTGCAAGGCCCCATTCGCTTGCCTGGGGTTCACCTGGTGGCTGCAAGGCCCCATTCGCTTACCTAGAGTTGACCTGGTGGCTGCAAGGCCCCATTCACTTACCTGGGGTTTGACATGGTGGCTGCAAGGCCCCATTCACTTACCTGGGGTTGACCTGGTGGCTGCAGAGACACATTCGCTTACCTGGGGTTGACCTGCTGGCTGCAAGGACAAATTCAGTTACATTTGGTTGACCTTGTGGCTGCAAGGCCCCATTCACTTCCATTGGGTTGACCTGTTGGCTGCAAGGCCACATTAGCTTGCCTGGGGTTGAACTTGTGGCTGGAAGGCCCCATTCGCTTGCCTAGGGTTGACCTGGTGGCTTGAAGGCACCATTCACTTGGAATGGGTTGACCTGGTGTCTGCAAGGCCCTGTAGTTTTGCCGGAGTTACAACTGGTGGCTGGAAGGCCCCATTCACTTGCCTGGGGTGGATCTGGTGGCTGCAACGCAACATTCGCTTGCAGGGGGTTGACCTGGTGTCTGCAAGGCCCCATTCACTTACCTGGGGTTGACCTGGTGGCTGCAAGACCCCATTCACTTACCTGGGGTTGCCCCGTTGGCTGCAGGGCTCCATAGCCTTGCAGGGGGCTGACCTGGTGTCTGAAGGCCCCATTTGTTTGCCTGGGGTTGACCTGGTGGCTCCAAGTCCCCATACGCTTAACTGGGACTCACCTGGTGGTGGCAAGGCCCCATTCGCTTGCCGGGGTTTGACCTGGTGGCTGCAAGGCCCCATTCGCTTACCTAGGGTTGACCTGGTGGCTGCTAGGACCCATTCGCTTGCCTAGGGTTGACCTGGGCTCCAAAAGTCCCCCTAGGCATGCCTGGGGTTGTCCTGGAGCCCTGGCTTGCTCCCGCCCTCGGGCTTCACTCCCAGAAAACCACTGGGAATGTGGACGCAGGACCCCCACAAACACCAGGGCCTTAAGCTTCCATCAAGTGCCCCCCCCATCCGGACTTAAGCCTTCAAGGAGTGCCCCCCCCAGCTGGACCAGGCCCCATTCACTTGCCTGGGGTTGAGCTGGTGGCTGCTGGGCCCCATAGGCTTGCAGGGGGTCGACCTGGTGGCTGCAAGGCCCCACTCGCTTGACTGGGGTTCACCTGCTGGCTGCATGGCCCCATTCACTTGCCTCGCCTTTACCTGGTGTCTGCAAGGCCCCATTTGCTTGCCTGGGGTTGTCCTGGGCTCCAAAAGTTCCCCTAGGCATGCCTTGGGTTGACCTGGTGACCGGACTTGCTCCCGCCCTGGGCTTCACTCCCAAAAACCCACCGGGAGTGCGGACGCAGGACCCTCACAACCGCCAGAGGCTTAAGCCTCCATCAAGTGCCCCCCCGACACGGGATTAAGCCTCCAACAAGTGCCCCCCCCAACTGGGGCCAGGCCCCATTCCCTTCCCAGGGTTGACCTGGTGGCTGCAGGGCCCCATAGGCTTGCAGGGGGTCGCCCTGGTAGCTGCAGGCCCCACTCGCTTGCCCGGGGTTAACCTGGTGGCTGCAAGGCCCCAGTCGCTTGCCTGGGATTCACCTGCTGTCTGCAAGGCCCCATTCGCTTGCCTAGGGTTGACCTGGGCTCCAAAAGTTCCCCTAGGCATGCCTGGAGTTGACCTGGTGACCGGACTTGCTGCCGCCCTGGCCTTCACTCCCAAATAACCACCGGGAGTGCGGACGCAGGACCCTCACAACTGCCAGGGGCTTGAGCCTCCACCAAGTGCCCCCCCCCACGGGCTTAAGTCTCCAACAAGTGCCCCCCCCACCTGGGCAAGGCCCCATTCCCTTCCCAGGGTTGTCCTGGTGGCTGCAAGGCCCCATTCGCTTACCTGGGGTTGACCTCCTGGCTGCAAGGCCCCATTCGCATACCTGGGTTTGCCTTGGTGCCTGCTAGGCCCCATTCGCTTGCCTTGGGTTGACCTGGTGTCTGGAAGGCCCCATTAGCTTGCCTGGGGTTGACCTGGGCTCCAAAAGTCCCCCTGGCATGCCTGGGGTTGTCCTGGTGCCCGGACTTGCTGCCGCACTGGGCTTAACTCCCGAAAAACCACCGCGAGGGCAGACGCAGGACCCCGACAACCGCCAGGGTCTTAATCCTCCATCAAGTCCCCCCGCCCGATGTGGACTTAAGCCTGCAAGGAGTGGCCCCACCACCTTGGCCAGGCCCATTTAAGTTGCCCCGATTGACCTGGTGGCTGCAAGGCCCCATTCACTTGCATGGGGTTGACGTGGTGGCTGCAGGGCCCCAATCGCTTGCCTGGGGTTGACCTGCTGTCTGCAAGGCCCCATTCACTTGCCGCGTGTTTACCTGGTGTCTGCAAGGCCCCATTCACTTGCCTAGGGTTGACCTGGGCTCCAAAAGTCCCCCTAGGCATGCCTGGGGTTGTCCTGGAGCCCTGGCTTGCTGCCGCCCTAGGGCTTCACTCCCAGAAAACCACTGGGAATGTGGACGCAGGACCCCCACAAACACCAGGGCCTTAAGCTTCCATCAAGTGCCCCCCCCATCCGGACTTAAGCCTTCAAGGACTGCCCCCCCCAGCTGGGCCAGGCCCCATTAACCTGCCTGGGGTTGAGCTGGTGGCTGCAGGGCCCCATAGCCTTGCAGGGGGTCGACCTGGTGGCTGCAAGGCCCCACTCGCTTGCCTGGGGTTGACCTGCTGTCTGCAAGGCCCCATTCACTTGCCATCGAGTTTACCTGGTGTCTGCAAGGCCCCTTTCGCTTGCCTAGGGTTGACCTGGGCTCCAAAAGTTCCCCTACGCATGCCTGGAGTTGACCTGGTGACCGAACTTGCTGCCGTCCTGGGCTTCACTCCCAAAAAACCACTGGGAGTGCGGACGCAGGACCCTCACAACCGCCAGGGGCTTAAGCTTCCATCAAGTGCCCCCCCCGACATGGGCTTAAGCCTCCAACAAGTGCCCCCCACAACCTGGGCCAGGCCCCATTCCCTTCCCAGGGTTGACCTGGTGGCTGCAAGGCCCCATTCGCTTACCTGGGGTTGACCTGCTGGCTGCAAGGCCCCTTTAGGTTGCCTGGGGTTGACCTGGGCTCCAAAAATCCCCCTAGGCATGCCTGGGGTTGTCCTGGAGCCCGCACTTGCTTCCGCCCTTGTGCTTCACTCCCAAAAAACCACTGGGAATGTGGACGCAGGACCCCCACAAACACCAGGGCCTTAAGCTTCCATCAAGTGCCCCCCCAATCCCGACTTAAGCCTCCAAGGAGTGCCCCCCGCACCTGGGCCAGGCCCCATTCACTTGCCTGAGCTTGACCTGGTGGCTGCAGGGCCCCACAGGCTTGCAGGGGGTCGTCCTGGTAGCTGCAAGGCCCCACTCGCTTGCCCGGGGTTGACCTGGTGGCTGCAAGGCCCCAGTCGCTTGCCTGGGATTCACCTGCTGTCTGCAAAGCCCCACTCACTTGCCTCGAGTTTACCTGGTGTCTGCAAGGCCCCATTCGCTTGCCTAGGGTTCACCTGGGCTCCAAAAGTCCCCTAGGCATGCCTGGAGTTGACCTGGTGACCGGACTTGCTGCCCCCCTGGCCTTCATCCCCAAAAAACCACCGGGAGTGCAGACGCAGGACCCTCACAACTACCAGGGGCTTAAGCCTCCATCAAGTGCCCCCCCCCATGGGCTTAAGCCTCCAACAAGCGCCCCCTGCCACCTGCGCCAGGCCCCATTCCCTTCCCAGGGTTGTCCTGGTGGCTGCAAGGCCCCATTCGCTTACCTGGGGTTGACCTCCTGGCTGCAAGGCCCCATTCGCATACCTGGGTTTGCCTTGGTGCCTACTAGGCCCCATTCACTTGCCTTGGGTTGACCTGGTGTCAGCAAGGCCCCATTAGCTTGCCTGGGGTTGACCTGGGCTCCTAAAGTCCCCCTGGCATGCCTGGGGTTGTCCTGGTGCCCGGACTTGCTGCCGCCCTGGGCTTAACTCCCGAAAAACCACCGCGAGGGCAGACGCAGGACCCCGACAACCGCCAGGGTCTTAATCCTCCATCAAGTCCCCCCCCGATGCGGACTTCAGCCTGCAAGGAGTGCCCCCACCACCTGGGCCAGGCCTATTTAAGTTGCCCGGCCTGACCTGGTGGCTGCAAGGCCCCATTCACTTGCATGGGGTTGACCTGGTGGCTGCAGGGCCCCAATCGCTTGCCTGGGGTTGACCTGCTGTCTGCAAGGCCCCATTCACTTGCCTCGAGTTTACCTGGTGTCTGCAAGGCCCCATTCGCTTGCCTAGGTTTGACCTGGGCTCCTAAAGTTCCCCTACGCATGCCTGGAGTTGACCTGGTGACTGGACTTGCTGCCGTCCTGGGCTTCACTCCCAGAAAACGACTGGGAATGTGGACGCAGGACCCCCACAAACACCAGGGCCTTAAGCTTCCATCAAGTGCCCCCCCCATCCGGACTTAAGCCTTCAAGGAGTGCCCCCCCCAGCTGGGCCAGGCCCCATTCACTTGCCTGGGGTTGAGCTGGTGGCTGAAGGCCCCACTCGCTTGACTGGGGTTCACCTGCTGGCTGCATGGCCCCATTCACTTGCCTCGCCTTTACCTGGTGTCTGAAAGGCCCCATTTGCTTGCCTGGGGTTGTCCTGGGCTCCAAAAGTTCCCCTAGGCATGCCTTGGGTTGACCTGGTGACCGGACTTGCTCCCGCCCTGGGCTTCACTCCCAAAAACCCACCGGGAGTGCGGACTCAGGACCCTCACAACCGCCAGGGGCTTAAGCCTCCATCAAGTGCCCCCCCGACACGGGACCTTAAGCCTCCAACAAGTGCCCCCCCCACCTGGGCCAGGCCCCATTCCCTTGCCCAGGGTTGACCTGGTGGCTGCAGGGCCCCATACGCTTGCAGGGGGTCGTCCTGGTAGCTGCAAGGCCCCACTCGCTTGCCCGGGGTTGACCTGGTGGCTGGAAGGCCCCAGTCGCTTGCCTGGGATTCACCTGCTGTCTGCAAGGCCCCATTCGCTTGCCTAGGGTTGACCTGGGCTCCAAAAGTTCCCCTAGGCATGCCTGGAGTTGACCTGGTGGCTGCAGGGCCCCATAGGCTTGCAAGGGGGTTGCCCTGGCCGCTGCAAGGCCCCATTCGTTTACGTGGGGTTGACCTGGTGGCTGCAAGGCCCCATTCGCTTGCAGGGGGTTAACCTGGTCACTTCAAGGCCCCATTCATTTGCATTGGGATGACTTGGTGTCTGCAA
>NW_028324849.1:0-22788 GCF_052110815.1 Crocodylus siamensis
CTCCGGATCCGCTTCCCGGGATCCGGTTTCCGGGTTTTCCAGAAGACCAGGCTCCGGATCCACTTCCCAGAATCCAGTTTCCGGGTTTTCCGGAAGACCGGCAGCCGGAGGCCGGAAATCCCTTCGTTATGCAAAAGTTTCGGAGGACTCGGCTCCGGATCCACTTCCCGGGATCCGGTTTCCGGGTTTTCCACAAGACCAGGCTCCTGATCCGCTTCCCGGGATCCATTTTCCGGGTTTTCCGGAAGACCGGCAGCCAGAGGCCGGAAATCCCTTCGTTATGCAAAAGTTTCGGAGGACTCGGCTCCGGATCCGCTTCCCGGGATCCGGTTTCCGGGTTTTCCAGAAGACTGGGATCCGGAGGCCGGAAATCCCGTCATTATGCCAAAGTTTCGGAGGACTCGGCTCCGGATCCGCTTCCCGGTATCCGGTTTCCGGGTTTTCCAGAAGACCAGGCTCCGGATCCGCTTCCCGGGATCCAGTTTCCGGGTTTTCCGGAAGACCGGCAGCCGGAGGCCGGAAATCCCTACGTTATGCAAAAGTTTCGGAGGACTCGGCTCCGGATCCGCTTCCCGGGATCCGGTTTCCGGGTTTTCCAGAAGACCAGGCTCCGGATCCGCTTCCCCGGATCCAGTTTCCGGGTTTTCCGGAAGACCGGGATCTGGAGGCCGGAAATCCCTTCATTATGCAAAAGTTTCAGAGGACTCGGCTCCGGATCCGCTTCCCGGGATCCGGTTTCTTTGTTTTCCAGAAGACCGGCAGCCGGAGGCCGGAAATCCCTTCGTTATGCAAAAGTTTCGTAGGACTCGGCTCCGCATCCGCTTCCCGGGATCCGGTTTCCGGGTTTTCCAGAAGACCAGGCTCCGGATCCGCTTCCCGGGATCCAGTTTCCGGGTTTTCCGGAAGACTGCCAGCCGGAGGCCGGAAATCCCTTCGTTATGCAAAAGTTTCGGAGGACTCGGCTCCGGATCCGCTTCCCGGGATCCGGTTTCCGGGTTTTCCAGAAGACCAGGCTCCAGATCTGCTTCCCCGGATCCACTTTCCGGGTTTTCCGGAAGACCGGCAGCCGGAGGCCGGAAATCCCTTCGTTATGCCAAAGTTTCGGAGGACTCGGCTCCGGATCCGCTTCCCGGGATCCGGTTTCCGGGTTTTCCAGAAGACCAGGCTCCGGATCCGCTTCCCGGGATCCAGTTTCCGGGTTTTCCGGAAGACCGGGAGCCGGAGGCCGGAAATCCCTTCGTTATGCAAAAGTATCGGAGGACTCATCTCCGGATCCGCTTCCCGGGATCCGGTTTCCGGGTTTTCCAGAAGACCAGGCTCCGGATCCACTTCCCAGAATCCAGTTTCCGGGTTTTCCGGAAGACCGGCAGCCGGAGGCCGGAAATCCCTTCGTTATGCAAAAGTTTCGGAGGACTCGGCTCCGGATCCACTTCCCGGGATCCGGTTTCCGGGTTTTCCACAAGACCAGGCTCCTGATCCGCTTCCCGGGATCCATTTTCCGGGTTTTCCGGAAGACCGGCAGCGAGAGGCCGGAAATCCCTTCGTTATGCAAAAGTTTCGGAGGACTCGGCTCCGGATCCGCTTCCCGGGATCCGGTTTCCGGGTTTTCCAGAAGACTGGGATCCGGAGGCCGGAAATCCCGTCATTATGCCAAAGTTTCGGAGGACTCGGCTCCGGATCCGCTTCCCGGGATCCGGTTTCCGGGTTTTCCAGAAGACCAGGCTCCGGATCCGCTTCCCGGGATCCAGTTTCCAGGTTTTCCGGAAGACCGGCAGCCGGAGGCCGGAAATCCCTTCGTTATGCAAAAGTTTCGGAGGACTCGGCTCCGGATCCGCTTCCCGGGATCCGGTTTCCGGGTTTTCCATTAGACCAGGCTCCGGATCCGCTTCCCGGGATCCAGTTTCCGGGTTTTCCGGAAGACCGGCAGCCGGAGGCCGGAAATCCCTCCGCTATGCAAACGTTTCGGAGGACTCGGCTCCTGATCCGCTTTCCGGGATCTGGTTTCCGGGATTTCCAGAAGACCAGGCTCCGGATCTGCTTCCCAGGATCCAGTTTCCGGGTTTTCCGGAAGACCGGCAGAAGCAGGCCGGAAATCCCTTCGTTATACAAAAGTTTAGGAGGACTCGGCTCCGGATCCGCTTCCCGGGATCCGGTTTCCGGGTTTTCCAGAAGACCAGGCTCCGGATCCGCTTCCCGGGATCCAGTTTCCGGGTTTTCCGGAAGACCGGCAGCCGGAGGCCGGAAATCCCTACATTATGCAAAAGTTTCGGAGGACTCGGCTCCGGATCCGCTTCCCGGGATCCGGTTTCCGGGTTTTACAGAAGACGAGGCTCCGGATCCGCTTCCCGGGATCCAGTTTCCGGTTTTCCGGAAGACCGGCAGAAGGAGGCCGGAAATCCCTTCGTTATGCAAAAGTTTCGGAGGACTCGGCTCCGGATCCGCTTCCCGGGATCCGGTTTCCGGGTTTTCCAGAAGACCAGGCTCCGGATCCGCTTCCCCGGATCCAGTTTCCGGGTTTTCCGGAAGACCGGGATCTGGAGGCCGGAAATCCCTTCATTATGCAAAAGTTTCAGAGGACTCGGCTCCGGATCCGCTTCCTGGGATCCGGTTTCTTTGTTTTCCAGAAGACCGCCAGCCGGAGGCCGGAAATCCCTTCGTTATGCAAAAGTTTCGTAGGACTCGGCTCCGGATCCGCTTCCCGGGATCCGGTTTCCGGGTTTTCCAGAAGACCAGGCTCCGGATCCGCTTCCCGGGATCCAGTTTCCGGGTTTTCCGGAAGACTGCCAGCCGGAGGCCGGAAATCCCTTCGTTATGCAAAAGTTTCGGAGGACTCGGCTCCGGATCCGCTTCCCGGGATCCGGTTTCCGGGTTTTCCAGAAGACCAGGCTCCAGATCTGCTTCCACAGATCCACTTTCCGGGTTTTCCGGAAGACCGGCAGCCGGAGGCCGGAAATCCCTTCGTTATGCCAAAGTTTCGGAGGACTCGGCTCCGGATCCGCTTCCCGGGATCCGGTTTCCGGGTTTTCCAGAAGACCAGGCTCCGGATCCGCTTCCCGGGATACAGTTTCCGGGTTTTCCGGAAGACCGGCAGCCGGAGGCCGGAAATCCCTTCGTTATGCAAAAGTTTCAGAGGACTCGGCTCCGGATCCGCTTCCCGGGATCCGGTTTCCGGGTTTTCCAGAAGACCAGGCTCCGGATCCGCTTCCCGGGATCCAGTTTCTGGGTTTTCTGGAAGACCGGCAGCCGGAGGCCGGAAATCCCTTCGTTATGCAAAAGTTTCGGAGGCCTCGGCTCCGGATCCGCTTCCCGGGATCCTGTTTCCGGGTTTTCCAGAAGACCAGGCTCCGGATCCGCTTCCCGGGATCCAGTTTCCGGGTTTTCCGGAAGACCGGGATCCGGAGGCCGGAAATCCCTTCGTTATGCAAAAGTTTCGGAGGACTCGGCTCCGGATCCGCTTCCCGGGATCCGGTTTCCGGGTTTTCCAGAAGACCAGGCTCCGGATCCGCTTCCCAGGATCCAGTTTCCGGGTGTTACGGAAGACCGGCAGCCGGAGGCCGGAAATCCCTTCGTTATGCAAAAGTTTCGGAGGACTCGGCTCCGGATCCGCTTCCCGGGATCCAGTTTCCGGGTTTTCCGGAAGACCGGCAGCCGGAGGCCGGAAATCCCTTCATTATGCAAAAGTTTCGGAGGACTCGGCTCCGGATCCACTTCCCGGGATCCGGTTTCCGGGTTTTCCAGAAGACCAGGCTCCGGATCCGCTTCCAGGGATCCAGTTTCCGGGTTTTCCGGAAGACCGGGAGCCGGAGGCCGGAAATCCCTTCATTATGCAAAAGTTTCGGAGGACTCGGCTCCGGATCCGCTTCCCGGGATCCGGTTTCCGGGTTTTCCACAAGACCAGGCTCCTGATCCGCTTCCCGGGATCCATTTTCAGGGTTTTCCGGAAGACCGGCAGCCAGAGGCCGGAAATCGCTTCGTTATGCAAAAGTTTCAGAGGACTCGGCTCCGGATCCGCTTCCCGGGATCCGGTTTCCGGGTTTTCCAGAAGACCAGCCTCCGGATCCGCTACCCGGGATCCAGTTTCCGGGTTTTCCGGAAGACCGGGATCCGGAGGCCGGAAATCCCTTCGTTATGCAAAAGTTTCGGAGGACTCGGCTCCGGATCCCCTTCCCGGGATCCGGTTTCCGGGTTTTCCAGAAGACCAGGCTCCGGATCCGCTTCCCGGGATCCAGTTTCCGGGTTTTCCGGAAGACCGGGATCCGGAGGCCGGAAATCCCTTCGTTATGCAAAAGTTTCGGAGGACTCGGCTCCGGATCCGCTTCCCGGGATCCGGTTTCCGGGTTTTCCAGAAGACCAGGCTCCGGATCCACTTCACGGGATCCAGTTTCCAGGTGTTCCGGAAGACCGGCAGCCGGAGGCCGGAAATCCCTTCGTTATGCAAAAGTTTCGGAGGACTCGGCTCCGGATCCGCTTCCCGGGATCCAGTTTCCGGGTTTTCCGGTAGACCGGGATCCGGAGGCCGGAAATCCCTTCGTTATGCAAAAGTTTCGGAGGACTCGGTTCCGGATCCGCTTCCCTGGATCCGGTTTCCGGGTTTTCCAGAAGACCAGTCTCCGGATCCGCTTCCCGGGATCCAGTTTCCGGGTTTTCCGGAAGACCGGGATCCGGAGGCCGGAAATTCCTTCGTTATGCAAAAGTTTCGGAGGACTCAGCTCCGGATCCGCTTCCCGGGATCCGGGTTCCGGGTTTTCCAGAAGACCAGGCTCCGGATCCGCTTCCCGGGATCCATTTTCCGGGTTTTCCGGAAGACCGGGATCCGGAGGCCGGAATTTCCTTCGTTATGCCAAAGTTTCGGAGGACTCGGCTCCGGATCCGCTTCCCGGGATCCGGTTTCCGGGTTTTCCAGAAGACCAGGCTCCGGATCCGCTTCCCGGGATCCAGTTTCCGGGTGTTCCGTAAGACCGGCAGCCGCAGGCCGGAAATCCCTTCGTTATGCAAAAGTTTCGGAGGACTCGGCTCCGGATCCGCTTCCCGGGATCCAGTTTCCGGGTTTTCCGGAAGACCGGCAGCCGGAGGCCGGAAATCCCTTCGTTATGCAAAAGTTTCGGAGGACTCGGCTCCGGATCCGCTTCCCGGGATCCGGTTTCCGGGTTTTCCAGAAGACCAGCCTCCGGATCCGCTTCCCGGGATCCAGTTTCCGGGTTTTCCGGAAGACCGGGATCCGGAGGCCGGAAATTCCTTCGTTATGCAAAAGTTTCAGAGGACTCGGCTCCGGATCCACTTCCCGGGATCCGGTTTCTTTGTTTTCCAGAAGACCGGCAGCCGGAGGCCGGAAATCCCTTCGTTATGCAAGTTTCGTAGGACTCGGCTCCGGATCCGCTTCCCGGGATCCGGTTTCCGGGTTTTCCAGAAGACCAGGCTCCGGATCCGCTTCCCGATATCCAGTTTCCGGGTTTTCCGGAAGACTGCCAGCCAGAGGCCGGAAATCCCTTCGTTATGCAAAAGTTTCGGAGGACTCGGCTCCGGATCCGCTTCCCGGGATCCGGTTTCCGGGTTTTCCATTAGACCAGGCTCCGGATCCGCTTCCCGGGATCCAGTTTCCGGGTTTTCCGGAAGACCGGCAGAAGCAAGCCGGAAATCCCTTCGTTATACAAAAGTTTCGGAGGACTCGGCTCCGGATCCGCTTCCCGGGATCCGGTTTCCGGGTTTTCCAGAAGACCGGGATCCGGAGGCCAGAAATCCCGTCGTTATGCAAAAGTTTCGGAGGACTCGGCTCCGGATCCGCTTCCCGGGATCCGGTTTCCGGGTTTTCCAGAAGACCAGGCTCCGGATCCGCTTCCCGGGATCCAGTTTCCGGGTTTTCCGGAAGACCGGCAGCCGGAGGCCGGAAATCCCTTCGTTATGCAAAAGTTTCGGAGGACTCGGCTCCGGATCCGCTTCCCGGGATCCGGTTTCCGGGTTTTCCAGAAGACCAGGCTCCGGATCCGCTTCCCGGGATCCAGTTTCCGGGTTTTCCGGAAGACCGGGAGCCGGAGGCCGGAAATCCCTACGTTATGCAAAAGTTTCGGAGGACTCGGCTCCGGATCCGCTTCCCGGGATCCGGTTTCCGGGTTTTCCAGAAGACCAGGCTCCGGATCCGCTTCCCCGGATCCAGTTTCCGGGTTTTCCGGAAGACCGGGTTCTGGAGGCCGGAAATCCCTTCATTATGCAAAAGTTTCAGAGGACTCGGCTCCGGATCCGCTTCCCGGGATCCGCTTACGGGTTTTCCAGAAGACCGGCAGCCGGAGGCCGGAAATCCCTTCGTTATGCAAAAGTTTCGGGGGACTCGGCTCCGGATCCGCTTCCCGGGATCCGGTTTCCGGGTTTTCCAGAAGACCAGGCTCCGGATCCGCTTCCCGGGATCCGCTTACGGGTTTTCCAGAAGACCGGCAGCCGGAGGCCGGAAATCCCTTCGTTATGCAAAAGTTTCGGAGTACTCGGCTCCGGATCCGCTTCCCGGGATCCGGTTTCCGGGTTTTCCAGAAGACCAGGCTCCGGATCCGCTACCCGGGATCCAGTTTCCGGGTTTTCCGGAAGACCGGGATCCGGAGGCGGGAAATCCCTTCATTATGCAAAAGTTTCGGAGGACTCGGCTCCGGATCCGCTTCCCGGGATCCGGTTTCCGGGTTTTCCAGAAGACCAGGCTCCGTATGCGCTTCCCGGGATCCTGTTTCCGGGTTTTCCGGAAGACCGGCAGCCGGAGGCCGGAAATCCCTTCGTTATGCCAAAGTTTCGTAGGACTCGGCTCCGGATCCGCTTCCCGGGATCCGGTTTCCGGGTTTTCCAGAAGACCACGCTCCGGATCCGCTTCCCGGGATCCAGTTTCCGGGTTTTCGGGAAGACCGGTAGCCGGAGGCCGGAAATCCCTTCGTTATGCAAAAGTTTCGGAGGACTCGGCTCCGGATCCGCTTCCCGGGATCCAGTTTCCGGTTTTCCGGAAGACCGGCATAAAGAGGCCGGAAATCCCTTCGTTATGCCAAAGTTTCGGAGGACTCGGCTCCGGATCCGCTTCCCGGGATCCGGTTTCCGGGTTTTCCAGAAGACCAGGCTCCGGATCCGCTTCCCGGGATCCAGTTTCCGGGTTTTCCGGAAGACCGGGAGCCGGAGGCCAGAAATCCCTTCATTATGCAAAAGTTTCGGAGGACTCGGCTCCGGATCCGCTTCCCGGGATCCGGTTTCCAGGTTTTCCAGAAGACCAGGCTCCGGATCCGCTTCCCGGGATCCAGTTTCCGGGTTTTCCGGAAGACCGGCAGCCGGAGGCCGGAAATCCCTTCGTTATGCCAAAGTTTCGGAGGACTCGGCTCCGGATCCGCTTCCCGGGATCCGGTTTCCGGGTTTTCCAGAAGACCAGGCTCCGGATCCGCTTCCCGGGATCCAGTTTCCGGGTTTTCCGGAAGACCGGGAGCCGGAGGCCGGAAATCCCTTCGTTATGCAAAAGTTTCGGAGGACTCGGCTCCGGATCCGCTTCCCGGGATCCGGTTTCCAGGTTTTCCAGAAGACCAGGCTCCGGATCCGCTTCCCGGGATCCAGTTTCCGGGTTTTCCGGAAGACCGGGAGACGGAGGACGGAAATTCCTTTGTTATGCAAGAGTTTCGGAGGACTCGGCTCCGGATCTGCTTCCCGGGATCCAGTTTCCGGGTTTTCCGGAAGCCCGGGTTCCGGAGGCCGGAAATCCCTTCGTTATGCAAAAGTTTCGGAGGACTTGGCTCCGGATCCGCTTCCCGGGATCCAGTTTCCGCGTTCTCCAGAAGACCAGGCTCCGGATCCGCTTCCCGGGATCCAATTTCCGGGTTTTCCGGAAGACCGGGATCCGGATGCTGGAAATGCCTTCCACCCACCAGGTCATCCCAATGCAAGTGAATGGGGCCTTGCACCCAGCAGGTCAACCCCAAATAAGCGAATTGGGCCTTGCAGACACCAGGTCAATGCAATAAAAGTGAATGGGGCTTTGCAGCGAGCACGTCAATCCCAGTGAAGCCTACAGGGCCTTGCAGACACCAGGTCATCCCCAGGCAAGCCTACTGGACTTTGCAGACACCAGATCAACTAAATTCAACTGAATGGGGCCTTGCAGACAGCATCTCAACCCAACAGAAGTGAGTGGGGCCTTGCAGCCACCAGATCAACCAAAGGGAAGTTAATGGGGCCTTGCAGTCCCCACGTTATCCCAATGTAGAGTCAATGGGGCCTTGCAGCCACAGGGTCAACCTCAGGCAAGCGAATTGCGCCTTGCAGCCACCAGGTCAACCCCAGGAAAGTGAATGGGGCCTTGCAGACACCAGGTCAACCCAATTCAAGGGAATGCGGCCTTGCAGCCACCAGGGCAAACCCAGGCAAGCTAATGGGGCATGCAGACACCAGGTCAACGCAATACAAGTGAATGGGGCTTTGCAGCAACCACGTCAATTCCAGTGAAGCCTACAGGACCTTGTAGACACCAGGTCATCCCCAGGCAAGCCTACTGGACTTTGCAGACACCAGATCAACTAAATTCAACTGAATGGGGCCTTGCAGACAGCATCTCAACCCAACAGAAGTGAGTGGGGCCTTGCAGCCACCAGATCAACCCAAGGCAAGTTAATGGGGCCTTGCAGTCCCCACGTCATCCCAATGTAGAGTCAATGGGGCCTTGCAGCCACCATGTCAACCCCCTGCAAACCTATGGGGCCCTGCAGCCACCAGGTCAACCCCAGGTAAGCGAAAGGGGCCTTGCAGACACCAGGTCAACCCAATACAAGCGAATGGAGCCTTGCAGCCACCAGGTCAACCCAAAGCAAGAAAACGGCGCCTTGCAGCCACAGAGTCAACCCCAGGCATCGAATGGGATGTTACAGCCACCAGGTCAACCCCATGTAAGTGAATGGGGCCTTGCAGCCACCAGGTCAACCCCCTGCAAGCCTATGGGGCCCTGCATCCACCAGGTCAACCCCAGGCAAGTGAAAGGGGCTTTGAAGCCACCACGTCAACCCCAGGTAAGCGAATGGGGCCTTGCAGACACCATGTCAATCGTCTGCAAACCTATGGGGCCCTCCAGCCACCAGGTTAACCCCCTGCAGGTCTATGGGGCCCTCCAGCCACCAGGTCAACCCCCTGCAGGTCTATGGGACCCTGCAGCCACCAGGTCAACCCCAGGAAAACCGAGAGGGCCTTGCAGACACCAGGTCAACCCAATGCAAGCGAAAGCGGCCTTGGAGCCACAGGGTCAACCCAGTGCAAGTGAATGGGCCTTGCAGCCAGCAGGTCAACCCCAGGTAAAGCGAATGGGGCCTTGCCGCCACCAGGTCACCCCAAAGCAAGTGAATGGGGCCTTGCAGCCACCAGGTCAACCGAATGAAAGTGAATGGGACCTTGCAGACACCAGCTCAACCCAATGCAAGCAAATGGGGCCTTGCACCCACCTGGTCAACCCAATTAAGGGAATGGGGCCTTGCATCCAGCAAGTCACCCCCAAGTAAGTGAATGGGGCCTTCCAGCCACCAGGTCCACCCCAGGAAAGCGAATGGGGCCTTGCAGGCACCAGGTCAACACAATACAAGTGAATGGGGTGTTGCAGCCGCCAGGTCAATCCCAGACAAGGCTACAGGGGCTTGCAGGCACCAGGGCAACCCCAGGCAAGTGAATGGGGCCTTGAAGCCACCAGGTCATCCCCAGGAAAGCGAATGGGGCCTTTCAGCCACCAGGTCTACCCCAGGTGAGAGAATGGGGCCTTGCAGCCACCAGGTAAACCCCAGGTAAGTGAATGGGGCCTTACAGACACCAGGTCAATCCAATGCAAGCGAATGGGGCCTTGCAGCAACCATGTCAACCCCGAACAAGCGAATGGGGCTTTCCAGCCACCAGGTCAACCCCCTGCAGGACTATGTGGCCCTGCAGCCACCAGGTCAAACCCAGGTAAGCGAAAGGGCCTTGAGACACCACGTCAACCCAATGCAAGCGAATGGGGCCTTGGAGCCACCAGGTCAACCCCATGTAAGTGAATGGGGCCTTGCAGCCACCTGGTCAACCCCAGGTAAGCGAATTGGGCCTTGCCTACACCATGTCAATGCAATACAAGTGAATGGGGTGTTGCAGGCCTCAGGTCAACCCCAGACAATCCTACGGGGCCTTGCAGACACCTGGTCCACACAGTGGAAGCGAACCGGGACTTGCAGCCACCAGATCAACCCCAGGCAAGCGAATGGGGCCTTCCACCCACCAGGTCAACCCAAAGCAAGCGAATGGGGCCTTGCAGCAAACAGATCAAACCCAGGCACATGAATGGGGCCTTGCAGCCACCAGGGCAACCCCAGGCAAGTGAATGGGGCCTTGCAGCCACCAGGTCATCCCCAGGAAAGCGAATGGGGCCTTGCAGCCACCAGGTCTACCCCAGGTGAGAGAATGGGGCCTTGCAGCCACCAGGTAAACCCCACGTAAGTGAATGGGGCCTTACAGACACCAGGTCAACCCAATGCAAGCGAATGGGGCCTTGCAGCAACCATGTCAACCCCGAACAAGCGAATGGGGCTTTCCAGCCACCAGGTCAACCCCCTGGAGGACTATGTGGCCCTGCAGCCAGCAGGTCAAACCCAGGTAAGCGAAAGGGGCCTTGAGACACCACGTCAACCCAAGGCAAGCAAATGGGGCCTTGGAGCCACCCGGTTAACCCGAGGTAGAGTGAATGGCACTTACAGGCACCAGGTGAAACCCAGGTTAGCGAATGGGGCCTTGCAGCCAGCAGGTCAACCCCAGGCAAGTGAATGGGGCCTTGCAGCCTCCAGGTCAACCGCGGGCAAGCGAATGGGGCCTTCCAGACACGAGATCAACCCCAGGCAAGTGAAAGGGGCCTTCCAGACACCAGGTCAACCCAATGCAAGTGAATGGGGCTTTGCAGCCACCAGGTCAACCCAATGCAAGCGAATGGGGCCTTGCAGACACCAGGTAAACCCCAGGAAAGCGAATGGGGCCTTGCAGCAACCAGGTCAACCCCAGGCAAGAGAATGGGGCCCTGCAGACAGCAGGTCAACCCAACGCAAGTGAATGGGGCCTTGCAGCCACAGGGTCCACCCATTGCAAGTGAATGGGGCCCTGCAGCCACCAGGTCAACCCCAGGAGAGCGAATGGGGCCTTGCAGCCACCAGGTCAACTCAATCCCACTGAATGGGGCCTTGCAGCCACGAAGTCAACCCTGGACAAGAGAATGGGGCTTGCATCTACCAGGTCAACCCCCTGCAGGCCTATCTAGCACTGCAGCCACCAGGGGAACCCCAAGAAAGCCTACTGGGCATTGCAGACACCGGGTCAACCCAGTTCAAGTGAATGGGGCCTTACAGCCACAGGGTCAACCCCGAGCAAGCGAATGGGGCCTTGCAGCCACCAGGTCAACCCCACGCAAGCGAATGCGGCCTTGCAGCCACCAGGTCAACCCCAGGTAAGCTAATGGGGCCTTGCAGACACCATGTCAACCCCCTGCAAACCTATGGGGCCCTGCAGCCACCAGGTCAACCCCAGGTAAGCGAAAGGGGCCTTGCAGACACCAGGTCAACCCAATACATGCGAATGGAGCCTTGCAGCCACCAGGTCAACCCAAAGCAAGAAAACGGCGCCTTGCAGCCACAGAGTCAACCCCAGGCATCGAATGGGATGTTACAGCCACCAGGTCAACCCCATGTAAGTGAATGGGGCCTTGCAGCCACCAGGTCAACCCCCTGCAAGCCTATGGGGCCCTGCATCCACCAGGTCAACCCCAGGCAAGTGAAAGGGGCTTTGAAGCCACCACGTCAACCCCAGGTAAGCGAATGGGGCCTTGCAGACACCATGTCAATCGTCTGCAAACCTATGGGGCCCTCCAGCCACCAGGTTAACCCCCTGCAGGTCTATGGGGCCCTCCAGCCACCAGGTCAACCCCCTGCAGGTCTATGGGACCCTGCAGCCACCAGGTCAACCCCAGGAAAACCGAGAGGGCCTTGCAGACACCAGGTCAACCCAATGCAAGCGAAAGCGGCCTTGGAGCCACAGGGTCAACCCAGTGCACGTGAATGGGCCTTGCAGCCAGCAGGTCAACCCCAGGTAAAGCGAATGGGGCCTTGCCGCCACCAGGTCACCCCAAAGCAAGTGAATGGGGCCTTGCAGCCACCAGGTCAACCGAATGAAAGTGAATGGGACCTTGCAGACACCAGCTCAACCCAATGCAAGCAAATGGGGCCTTGCACCCACCTGGTCAACCCAATTAAGGGAATGGGGCCTTGCATCCAGCAAGTCACCCCCAAGTAAGTGAATGGGGCCTTCCAGCCACCAGGTCCACCCCAGGAAAGCGAATGGGGCCTCGCAGGCACCAGGTCAACACAATACAAGTGAATGGGGTGTTGCAGCCGCCAGGTCAATCCCAGACAAGGCTACAGGGGCTTGCAGGCACCAGGGCAACCCCAGGCAAGTGAATGGGGCCTTGAAGCCTCCAGGTCATCCCCAGGAAAGCGAATGGGGCCTTGCAGCCACCAGGTCTACCCCAGGTGAGAGAATGGGGCCTTGCAGCCACCAGGTAAACCCCAGGTAAGTGAATGGGGCCTTACAGACACCAGGTCAATCCAATGCAAGCGAATGGGGCCTTGCAGCAACCATGTCAACCCCGAACAAGCGAATGGGGCTTTCCAGCCACCAGGTCAACCCCCTGCAGGACTATGTGGCCCTGCAGCCACCAGGTCAAACCCAGGTAAGCGAAAGGGCCTTGAGACACCACGTCAACCCAATGCAAGCGAATGGGGCCTTGGAGCCACCAGGTCAACCCCATGTAAGTGAATGGGGCCTTGCAGCCACCTGGTCAAAACCCTGCAGGCCTATGTGGCACTGCAGCCACGAGGTGAACCCCAGGAAAGCCTACGGGGCCTTGCAGACACGAGATCAACCCAATGCCAGAGAATGTGGCCTTGCACCCACCAGGTCTACCCCAGGCAAGCGAATGGGGCCTTGCAGCCACCAGGTCAAAGCCAGGCAAGGCTACCGAGCCTTGCATCCACCGGATCAACCGAATGCAAGTCAATGGGGCCTGCAGACACCAGGTCAACCCCAGGCAAGTGAATGGGGCCTTGCAGACACCAGGTCAACCCAATACAAGCGAATGGAGCCTTGCAGCCACCAGGTCAACCCAAAGCAAGAAAACGGCGCCTTGCAGCCACAGGGTCAACCCCAGGCATCGAATGGGATGTTACAGCCACCAGGTCAACCCCATGTAAGTGAATGGGGCCTTGCAGCCACCAGGTCAACCCCCTGCAAGCCTATGGGGCCCTGCATCCACCAGGTCAACCCCAGGCAAGTGAAAGGGGCTTTGAAGCCACCACGTCAACCCCAGGTAAGCGAATGGGGCCTTGAAGACACCATGTCAATCGTCTGCAAACCTATGGGGCCCTCCAGCCACCAGGTTAACCCCCTGCAGGTCTATGGGGCCCTCCAGCCACCAGGTCAACCCCCTGCAGGTCTATGGGACCCTGCAGCCACCAGGTCAACCCCAGGAAAAGCAAAACAAGTGAATGGGGCCTTCAAGCCACCAGCTCAACCCCCTGCAGGCTTATATGGCATTGCAGCCACCAGGTGAAACCCAGGAAAGCCTGCGGGGGCTTGCAGCCACCAGGTCAACCCAATGCAAGCGAACGTCACCTTGCAGCCACAGGGTCAACCCCAGGCAGGCGAATGGGGCCTTGCAGCCACCAGGTCAACCCCCTGCAAGCCTATGGGGCCTTGCAGCCACCAGGGCAACTCCAGACAAGCCTCCGGGGACTTGCAGCCACAAGGTCAACCCCCTGCGGGCGTTTGGGGCCCTGCAGCCACCAGGTCAACCCCAGGAAAATGAATGGAGCCTTGCAGCCACCAGGTAAAACCAAGGCAAGTGATTGGGGCCTTGCAGCCGCCAGGTCAAGCCCAGGCAAGTGAATGGGGCCTTGCAGACACCAGGTCAACCCAATGTAAGTCAACGGGCACTTGCAGTCAGCAAGTCAACCCCAGGTAAGTAAATGGGGCCCTGCAGCCACCAGATCAACCCCAGGCAAGTCAATGAGGCCTTGCAGCCAGCAGATCAACCCCAGGGAAGAGAATGGGGCCTTGCAGACAGCAGGTCAACGCAATGCAAGCGAATGGGGCCTTGCAGACAGCATGTCAACCCAATTCAAGTGAATGTGGCCTTGCAGCCACAGGGTCCACCCATTGCAAGTGAGTGGGGCCCTGCAGCCACCAGGTCGACCCCAGGAAAGCGTACGGGGCCTTGCAGACACCAGGTCAACCAAATGGAAGCGAATGGGGCCTTTCAGCCAGCAGATCAACCCCAGGTAAGCGAATGGGGCCTTGCAGCCAGCTGGTCAACCCCAGGAAAGCGAATGGGGCCTTGCAGACACCAGCTCAGCCCTGTGCAAGCGAATGGGGCCTTGCAGTCACCAGGTCAACCCAATGTAAGTCAACGGGCACTTGCAGTCAGCAAGTTAACCCCAGGTAAGTAAATGGGGCCTTGCAGCCACCAGATCAACCCCAGGCAGGAGAATGGGGCCTTGCAGACAGCAGGTCAACGCAATGGAAGCGAAAGGGGCCTTGTAGACACCAGGTCAACGCAATGCAAGCGAATGGGGCCTTGCAGACAAGATGTCAACGCAATGGAAGCGAATGTGGCCTTGCAGCCACAGGGTCCACCCATTGCAAGTGAGTGGGGCCCTGCAGCCACCAGGTCGACCCCAAGAAAGCGTGCGGGGCCTTGCAGCCACCAGGTCAGCTCAATCCAACTAAATGGGGCCTTGCAGCCACTAAGTCAACCCCGGACAAGAGAATGGGGCTTGCATCTACCAGGTCAACCCCCTGCAGGCCTATCTAGCACTGCAGCCACCAGGTGAACCCCAAGAAAGCCTACTGGGCATTGCAGACACCGGGTCAACCCAGTTCAAGTGAATGGGGCCTTACAGCCACAGGGTCAACCCCGAGCAAGCGAATGGGGCCTTGCAGCCACCAGGTCAACCCCACGCAAGCGAATGGGGCCCTCCAGCCACCAGTTTAACTGCCTGCAAGCCTATTGGGCCCTTCATCCACCAGGTCAACCCCAGGGAAGCGAATGGGGCCTTGCAGCCACCAGGTCAACCCCAGGTAAGCGAATGGGGCCTTGCAGCCACCAGGTCAAACCCAGGTAAGCGAATGTGGCTTGCAGCCACCAGGTCAACCCCAGGTAAGCGAATGTGGCCTTGCAGCCACCAGGTCAACCTCAGGCAAGCGAATGGGGCCTTGCAGCCACCAGGTCAACCCCCAGGCAAGCGAACGGGGCCTTGCAGCCACCAGGTCAACCCCAGGCAAGCGAATGGGGCCTTGCAGCCACCAGGTCAACCCCAGGCAAGCGAATGGGGCCTTGCAGCCACCAGGTCAACCCCAGGCAAGCGAATGGGGCCTTGCAGCCACCAGGTCAACTCCAGACAAGCCTCCGGGGACTTGCAGCCACAAGGTCAACCCCCTGCAGGCCTTTGGGGCCCTGCAGCCACCAGGTCAACCCCAGGAAAACGAATTTGGCCTTGCAGCCACCAGGTCAACCCCAGGCAAGTGAATGGGGCCTTGCAGCCACCAGGTCAACCCCAGGAAAGCGAATGGGGCCTTGCAGCCACCAGGTCTATCCCAGGTGAAAGAATGGGGTCTTGCAGCCACCAGGTAAACCCCAGGTAAGTGAATGGGGCCCTGCAGACACCAGGTCAACCCAATGCAACAGAGTGGGGCCTTGCAGCAACCATGTCCACCCCAGACAAGCGAATGGGAATTTCCAGCCACCAGGTCAACCTCCTTGAGGCCTATGTGGCCCTGCAGCCACCAGGTCCACCCCAGGTAAGCTAAAGGGGCCTTGAGACACCAAGTCAACCCCAGGCAAGCGAATGGGGACTTGCAGACACCAGGTCAACCCAATACAAGCGAATGGAGATTTGCAGCCACCAGGTCAAACCCAGGTAAGGGAAAGGGGCCTTGAGACACCAGGTCAACCCAATGCAAGCGAATGGGGCCTTGGAGTCACCCGGTCAACCCGAGGTAAGTGAATCGGGCCTTGCAGCCACCAGGTCAAACCAAGGTAAGCGAATGGAGCCTGGCAGCCAGCAGGTCAACCCCAGGCAAGTGAATGGGGCCTTGCAGCCTCCAGGTCAACCCCGGGCAAGCGAATGGGGCCTTGCAGCCACCAAGTCAACCCCGGGCAAGCGAATAGGGCCTTGCAGACACCAGATCAACCCCAGGCAAGTGAAAGGCGCCTTGCAGCCACCAGGTCAACCCAATGTCAGGGAACAGGGCCTTGCAGTCAGGAAGTCAACCCCAAGTAAGCTAATTGCGTCTTGCAGCCACCAGATCAACCCCAGGAAAGCGAATGGGGCCTTGCAGACACCAGGTCTACGCAATACAAGTGAATGGGGCTTTCCAGCAAGCACGTCAATCCCAGAAAAGCCTACGGGGCCTTGCAGACAGCAGGTCAACGCAAGGCAAGTGAATGGGTCCTTGCAGCGACCAGGTCAACCCCGGACAAGTGAATGGGGCCTTCCAGCCACCAGGTCAACCCCCTGAAGGCCTATGTGGCACTGCAGCCACCAGGTGAACCCCAGGAAAGCCTATGGGGCCTTGCAGACACCAGGTCAACCTATTGCAAGCGAATGGGGCCTTGCAGCCACCAGGTCAACCCCCTGCAAGCCTATGGGGCCCTGAATCCACCAGGTCAACCCCAGGCAAACTAATGGGGCCTTGCAACCACCTGGTCTACCCCAGGTAAGCGAATGGGGCCTTGAAGACACCATGTCAACGCAATACAAGTGAATGGGGTGTTGCAGCCACCAGGTCAACGCTGGACAAGCGAATGGGTCCTTGTAGACACCATGTGAACACCTCCAAACATATGGGGCCCTGCAGCCACCAGGTCAACCCCAGGGAAGCCTACGGGACTTTGCAGACACCAGGTCAACCCAATGCAAGTGAATGGGGCCTTGCAGACACCAAGTGAATGCAATACAAGTGAATGGGGCGTTGCAGACACAAGGTCAAAGCTACATAAGCCCACGGGGCCTTGGAGACACCAGGTCAACCCCAGGCAAGTGAATGGGGCCTTGCAGCCACCAGATCAACCCCAGGCAAGTGAATGGGGCCTTGCAGCCACCACGTCAACCCCAGACAAGCCTACAGGGACTTGCAGCCACCAGGTCAACCCAATGCCAGCGAATGTGGCCTTGCAGCCACCAGGTCAACCCAATGAAAGCGAATGGGGTCTTGCAGACAGCAGGTAAACCCCAGGAAAGCGAATGGGGCCTTGCAGCAACCAGGTCAACCCAAGGCAAGCCTACAGGGCCTTCAAGCCACCAGGTCAACCCAGCGCAACTGAAAGGGGCCTTGCAGCCAGCAGGTCAACCCCAAGTAAGCGAATGGGGCCTTGCAGCCACCAGGTGAACCCCAGGCAAGTGAATAGGGCCTTGCAGCCACCAGGTCAACCCAATGCAAGTGAATGGGGCCTTGCAGCCTCCAGGTCAACCCCGGGCAAGCGAATGGGACCTTGCAGACACCAGATCAACCCCAGGCAAGTGAAAGGGTCCTTGCAGCCACCAGGTCAACCCCAGACAAGCCTACGGGGCCTTGCAGATGCCACATCAACCCAATGGAAATGAAAGGGGCCTTGCAGCCACCAGGTCAACCCCCTAGAGGCCTATGGGGTCCTGCAGCCACCAAGTCAACCCCAGGCAGGCCTATGCAGTCTTGCAGACACCAGGTCAACGCAATGGAAGCGAATGGGGCCTTGCAGCAAACAGGTCAAACCCAGGCACGTGAATGGGGCCTTGCAGGCACCAGGTCACCCCAGGCAAGTGAATGGGGCCTTGCAGCCACCAGGTCAACCCCAGACAAGCGAATGGGGCCTTCCAGCTACCAGGTCAACCCCAGGTAGAGCGAATGGGGCCCTCCAGCCACCAGGTCAACTGCCTGCAAGCCTATCGGGCCCTTCATCCACCAGGTCAACCCCAGGCAAGCGAATGGGGCCTTGCAGCCACCAGATCAACCGCAGGTAGGTGAATGGGGCCTTACAGCCAGCAGGTCAACACCAAACAAGTGATTGGGGCCTTGCTGCCACCAGCTCAACCCCAGACAAGCGAATGGGGCCTTGCAGCCAACAGGTCAACCCCAGGCAAGTGAATGGGGCCTTCCACCCAACAGGTCAACCCCGGGCAAGCGAATGCGGCCTTGCAGCCACCAGGTCCACCCCGGGCAAGCGAATGGGGCCTTGCAGGCACCAGATCAACCCCAGGCAAGTGAAAGCGGTCTTGCAGCCACCAGGTCAACCCCAGACAAACCTACGGGGCCTTGCAGACGCCAGGTCAACCCAATGCAAACGAAAGGGGCCTTGCAGCCACGAGGTCAACCCCCTAGAGGCCTATGGGGTCCTGCAGCCACCAGCTGAACCCCAGGCCAGCCTATGGAGTCTTGCAGCCACCAGGTCAACCCAATGCAAGCGAATGGGGCCTTGCAGACACCAGGTAAACCCCAGGAAGGTGAATGGGGCCTTTCAGCCACCAGGTCAACCCAATGTCAGGGAACAGGGCCTTGCAGACAGTAAGTCAACCCCAAGTAAGCGAATTGGGCCTTCGAGCCACCAGGTCAACACCAGGAAAGCGAATGGGGCCTTGCAGACAACAGGTCAACGCAATACAAGTGAATGGGGCTTTGCAGCAACCACGTCAATCCCAGAGAAGCCTACGGGGCCTTGCAGAAACCAGCTCAACCCAATGCAAGTGAATGGGGCCTTGCAGACACCAGGTCAACCCAATGTCAGGGAACAGGGCCTTACAGTCAGCAAGTCAGCCCCAAGTAAGCAAATGGGGCCTTGCAGACACCAGGACAACGCAATGCAGGTGAATGGGGCATTGCAGCCACCAGGTCAAACCCAGAGAAGCGAATGGGGCCTTGCAGCCACCAGGTCAACCCCCTGAAGGCCTATGTGGCACTGCAGGCACCAGGTCAACCCCAGGCAAGTGAATGGCGCCTTGCAGCCACAAGGTCAACCCCAGGAAAGCGAATGGGGCCTTGAGACACCAAGTCAATCCCAGGCAAGCTGATGGTGACTTGTAGCCAGCACGTCAACCCCAGGCAAGTGAATGGGGCCTTGCAGCCTCCAGCTCAACCCCGGGCAAACGAATGGGGCCTTGCAGCCACCAGGTCCACCCCATGTAAGTGAATGGGGCCTTAAAGCCACCAGGTCAACCCCCTGCAAGCCTATGCGGCCCTCCATCCACCAGGTCAAACCCAGGCAAGCGAATCGGGCCTTGGAGCCACCCGGTCAACCCGAGGTAAGTGAATGGGGCCTTGCAGCCAGCAGGTCAACCCCAGGCAAGTGAATGAGGCCTTGCAGCCTCCAGGTCAACCCCGGGCAAGCAAATGGGACCTTGCAGACACCAGATCAACCCCAGGCAAGTGAAAGGGGCCTTGCAGCCACCAGGTCAACCCCAGACAAGCCCACGGGGCCTTGCAGACGCCAGGTCAACCCAATGCAAATGAAAAGGGCCTTGCAGCCACCACGTCAACCCCCTAGAGGCCTATGGGGTCCTGCAGCCACCACGTCAACCCCAGGGAAGCCTATGGAGTCTTGCAGACACCAGGTCAAACCCAGTCAAGTGAATGGGGCCTTGCAGCCACCAGGTCAACTGCCTGCAAGCCTATCGGGCCCTTCATCCACCAGGTCAACCCCAGGCAAGCGAATGGGGCCTTGCAGCCACCAGATCAACCGCAGGTAGGTGAATGGGGCCTTGCAGCCAGCAGGTCAACACCAAACAAGTGATTGGGGCCTTGCAGCCACAAGATCAACCCCAGACAAGCGAATGGGGCCTTCCACCCAACAGGTCAACCCCGGGCAAGCGAATGCGGCCTTGCAGCCACCAGGTCCACCCCGGGCAAGCGAATGGGGCCTTGCAGGCACCAGATCAACCCCAGGCAAGTGAAAGCGGCCTTGCAGCCACCAGGTCAACCCCAGACAAACCTACGGGGCCTTGCAGACGCCAGGTCAACCCAATGCAAACGAAAGGGGTCTTGCAGCCACCAGGTCAACCCCCTAGAGGCCTATGGGGTCCTGCAGCCACCAGCTGAACCCCAGGCCAGCCTATGGAGTCTTGCAGCCACCAGGTCAACCCAATGCAAGTGAATGGGGCCTTGCAGACACCAGCTCAACCCAATGCAAGCGAATGGGGCCTTGTAGCCAACAGGTCTACCCAATGTCAGGGAACAGGGCCTTGCAGTCAGGAAGTCAACCCCAAGTAAGCGAATTGGGCCTTGCAGCCACCATATCAACCCCAGGAAAGCGAATGGGGCCTTGCAGACACCAGGTCAATGCAATACAAGTGAAAGGGGCTTTGCAGCAACCACGTCAATCCTAGAGAAGCCTACTGGGCCTTGCAGATAGCAGGTCAACGGAATGCCAGTGAATGGGGCCTTGCAGCCACCAGGTCAACCCCGGAGAAGAGAATGGGGCCTTGCAGCCACTAGGTCAACCCCCTGAAGGCCTATGTGGCACTGCAGCTGCCAGGTAAACCCCAGGAAAGCCTACGGGGCCTTGCAGACACCGGGTGAACCCATTGCAAGCGAATGGGGCCTTGCAGTCACCAGGTCATCCCCATGTAAGTCAATGTGGCCCTGCAGCCACCAGGTCAACCCCAGGTAAGCGAAAGGGGCCTTGAGACACCAAGTCAACCCCAGGGAAGCGAATAGGGACTTGCGGACACCAGGTCAACCCAATACAAGCGAATGGAGACTTGCAGCCACCAGGTAAACCCCGAACAAGCGAATGGGGCTTTCCAGCCACCAGGTCAACCCCCTGCAGGACTATGTGGCCCCGCAGCCACCAGGTGAAACCCAGGTAAGCGAAAGGGGCATTGAGACACCAGGTCAACCCAATGCAAGCGAATGGGGCCTTGGAGCCACCTGGTCAACACGAGGTAAGTGAGTGGGGTTTAGCAGGCACCAGGTCAAACCCAGGTAAGAGAATGGGTCCTTGCAGCCAGAAGGTCAACCCCAGGCAAGTGAATGGGGACTTGCAGCCTCCACGTCAACCCCGGGCAAGCGAATGTGTCCCTGCAGACACCAGATCAACCCCAGGCAAGTGAAAGGGGCCTTGCAGCCACCAGGTCAACCCAAGACAAGCCTACGGGGCCTTACAGGCGCCAGGTCAACCCAATTCAAATGAAAGGGGCCTTGTAGCTACCAGGTCAACCCCCTAGAGGCCTATGGGGTCCTGCAGCCACCAGGTGAACTCCAGGCAAGCCTATGGGGCCTTGCAGACAACAGGTAAACCCCAGGAAAGCGAATGGGACCTTGCAGCAACCAGGTCAACCCCAGGCAAGCCTACAGGGCCTTGCAGCCACCAGGTCAACCCAACACAAGCGAATGGGGCCTTGCAGCCACCAGGTCAACCCCAGACAAGCGAATGGGGCCTTGCAGCCACCATGTCAACCCCCTAGAGGCCTATGGGGTCCTGCGGCCACCAGGTGAACCCCAGGCCAGCCTATGGAGTCTTGCAGCAACCAGGTCAACCCAACGCAAGCGAATGGGGCCTTGCAAACAGCAGGTCAATGCAATACAAGTGAATGGGGCCCTGCAGCCACCAGGTCAACCCCGGAGAAGCGAATGGGGCCTTGCAGCCACCAGGTCAACCCCCTGAAGGCCTATGTGGCACTGCAGCCACCAGGTGAACCCCGGGAAAGCCTACGGGGCCTTGCAGACACCAGGTCAACCCATTGCAAGCGAAATGGGCCTTGCAGCCACCAGGTCAACCTCATGTAAGTGAATGGTGACTTGCAGCCACCAGGTCAACCCACTGCAAGCCTATGGGGCCCTGAATCTAGCAGATCAACCCCATTTAAGCGAATGGGGCCTTGCAGTCACCTGGTCAACCCCAGGTAAGCGAATGGGCCTTGCAGACACCATGTCAACGCAAAGAAGTGAATGGGACGTTGCAGGGAACAGGTCAACCCCAGACAATCCTACGGGGCCTTGAAGACACCGGGTTCACACAGTGGAAGCGAACCGGGCCTTGCAGCCACAAGATCAACCCCAGGCAAGCGAATGGGGCCCTCCAGCCACCAGGTCAACGCAATGGAAGCGAATGGGGCCTTCCAGCAAACAGGTCAAACCCAGGCACGTGAATGGGGCCTTGCTGCCACCAGGTCAACCCCAGACAAGCGAATGGGGCCCTCCAGCCACCAGGTCAACTGCCTGCAAGCCTATCGGGCCCTTCATCCACCAGGTCAACCCCAGGCAAGCGAATGGGGCCTTGCAGCCACCAGATCAACCGCAGGTAGGTGAATGGGGCCTTGCAGCCAGCAGGTCAACACCAAACAAGTGATTGGGGCCTTGCAGCCACAAGATCAACCCCAGACAAGCGAATGGGGCCTTCCACCCAACAGGTCAACCCCGGGCAAGTGAATGCGGCCTTGCAGCCACCAGGTCCACCCCGGGCAAGCGAATGGGGCCTTGCAGGCACCAGATCAACCCCAGGCAAGTGAAAGCGGCCTTGCAGCCACCAGGTCAACCCCAGACAAACCTACGGGGCCTTGCAGACGCCAGGTCAACCCAATGCAAACGAAAGGGGTCTTGCAGCCACCAGGTCAACCCCCTAGAGGCCTATGGGGTCCTGCAGCCACCAGCTGAACCCCAGGCCAGCCTATGGAGTCTTGCAGCCACCAGGTCAACCCAATGCAAGTGAATGGGGCCTTGCAGACACCAGCTCAACCCAATGCAAGCGAATGGGGCCTTGTAGCCAACAGG
>NW_028324850.1:0-22629 GCF_052110815.1 Crocodylus siamensis
CCCCAGCTAAGAGAATGGGGCCTGGCACCGGTTCTGGGGGCACTCCTTAAAAGCTTAAGCCCGGGTCACGGGGGTACTTGATAGAGGCTTAAGCCCCTGCTGGTTGTGCGAGTCCTCAGTCCACACTCACGGTGTTTGTTTGGGAGTGTAGCCCCGGCCTGCAGCAAGTTGGGGCAGCAGCCCAACCCCAGGCATGCCTAGAGGGAATTTTGGAGCCCAGCTCAAGCCCAGGGAAGCGAATGGGGCCTTGCAGCCACCAGGTCAACCCCAGGGAAGCGAATGGGGCCTTGCAGCCACCAGGTCAACCCAATTCAAGCCTCCGGGGCCTTACAGCCACAAGGTCAACCCCGAGCAAGCGAATGGGGCCTTGCAGCCACCAGGTCAACCCCAGAGAAGCGAATGGGGCCTTGCAGCCACCAGGTCAATCCCAGACAATCGAATGGGGCCTTCCAGCCACCAGGTCAACCCCCGGTAGAGCGAATGGGGTCCTTCCAGCCACCAGGTCAACTGCCTGCAAGCCTATGGGGCCCTTGCATCCACCAGGTCAACACCAGGCAATTGAATGGGGCCTTGCAGCCACCAGGTCAACCCCAGGCAAGTGAACGGGGCCTTGCAGCCACCAGGTCAACCCCAGGCAAGCGAACGGGGCCTTGCATTCACCAGGTCAACCCCAGGCAAGCGAATGGGGCCTTGCAGCCACCAGGTCAACCCCAGGAAAGTGAATGGGGCCTTGCAGCCACCAGGTCAACCCCAGGCAAGCGAACGGGGCCTTGCAGCCACCAGGTCAACCCCAGGATCAAGCGAATGGGGCCTTGCAGCCACCAGCTCAACTCCAGACAAGCGAATGGGGACTTGCAGCCACACAGGTCAACCCCCTGCAGGCGAATGGGGCCTGCAGCCACCAGGTCAACCCCAGGAAAGCGAATGGGGCCTTGCAGCCACCAGGTCAACCCCAGGCAAGCGAATGGGGCCTTGCAGCCACCAGGTCAATTCCAGGCAAGCGAATGGGGCCTTGCAGCCACCAGGTCTACCCCAGACAAGCGAATGGGGCCTTGGAGCCACCAGCTCAACCCCGTAGAAGTGAATGGGGCCTTGCAGCCACCAGCTCAATCCCAGGCAAGTGAATGGGCCCTTGCAGACACCAGGTCAACCCCAGGAAAGTGAATGGGGCCTTGCAGCCACCAGGTCAACCCCAGGCAAGTGAATAGGGCCTTGCAGCCACCAGGTCAACCCCAGGCAAGCAAATGGGGCCTTCCAGCCACCAGGTCAACCCCAGGATAGCAAATGGGGCCTTGCAGGCACCAGGTCAACCCCAGGCAAGAGAATGGGGCCTTGCACCGGTTCCACCAGGTCAAGCCCGGGTCAGGCAAGCTGAAGCCCCTGGTGGGGCCTTGCAGCCACCAGGTGTAGCCCCCCTGCAGCAAGTTGGGGCAAGCCCAACCCCAGGATGCCTGGGGCCTTGGAGCCACCAGCTCAACCCCGGGAAGTGAATGGGGCCTTGCAGCCACCAGCTCAATCCCAGGCAAGTGAATGGGCCTTGCAGACACCAGGTCAACCCCAGGAAAGCAAATGGGGCCTTGCAGCCACCAGGTCAACCCCAGGCAAGTGAATAGGGCCTTGCAGCCACCAGGTCAACCCCAGGCAAGCAAATGGGGCCTTCCAGGACCAGGTCAACCCCAGGAAACAAATGGGGCCTTGCAGCCACCAGGTCAACCCCAGGCAAGCCTACGGGGCCTTGCAGCCACCAGGTCAACCCCAGGCAAGCGAATGGGGCCTTGCAGCCACCAGGTCAACCCCAGGCAAGCGAATGCGGCGTTGCAGTCACCAGGTCAACTCCAGACAAGCGAATGGGGCCTTGCAGTCACCAGATCAACTCCAGACAAGCGAATGGGGATTGCAGTCACCAGGTCAACCCCAGACAAGCCTACGGGGTCTTGCAGCCACCAGGTCAACCCAATGCAAACGAATGGAACCTTGCACACACCAGGTCAACTCCAATCAAGCGAATGGGGCTTGCAGACACGAGGTGAACTCCAGACAAGCGAATGGGGCCTTGCAGCCAACAGGTCAATTCCAGGCAAGCGAATGGGGCCTTGCAGCCACCAGGTCTAGCCCAGACAAGCGAATGGGGCCTTGCAGCCACCAGGTCAACACCAGGCAAGCGAATGGGGCCTTGCAGCCACCAGGTCAACCCCAGGCAAGCGAACGGGGCCTTGCAGCCACCAGGTCAACCCCAGGCAAGCGAACGGGGCCTTGCAATCACCAGGTCAACCCCAGGCAAGCGAACGGGGACTCGCAACCACCAGGTCAACCCCAGGCAAGTGAATGGGGCCTTGCAGACACCAGGTCAACCCCAGGCAAGCGAATGGGGCCTTGCAGCCACCAGGTCAACCCCAGGCAAGCGAATGGGGCCTTGCAGCCACCAGGTCAACTCCAGACAAGCCTCCGGGGACTTGCAGCCACAAAGTCAACCCCCTGCACGCCTTTGGGGCCCTGCAGCCACCATGTCAACCCCAGGAAAACGAATGGGGCCTTGCAGCCATCAGGTCAACCCCAGGCAAGCGAATGGGGCCTTGCAGCCACCAGGTCAATTCCAGGCAAGCGAATGGGGCCTTGCAGCCACCAGGTCTACCCCAGACAAGCGAATGGGGCCTTGGAGCCACCAGCTCAACCCCATACAAGTGAATGGGGCCTTGCAGCCACCAGCTCAATCCCAGGCAAGTGAATGGGCCCTTGCAGACACCAGGTCAACCCCAGGAAAGCAAATGGGGCCTTGCAGGCAACAGGTCAACCCCAGGCAAGTGAATAGGGCCTTGCAGCCACCAGGTCAACCCCAGGCAAGCAAATGGGGCCTTCCAGCCACCAGGTCAACCCCAGGAAAGCAAATGGGGCCTTGCAGCCACCAGGTCAACCCCAGGCAAGCCTACGGGGCCTTGCAGCCACCAGGTCAACCCCAGGCAAGCGAATGGGGCCTTGCAGCCACCAGGTCAACCCCAGGCAAGCGAATGCGGCGTTGCAGTCACCAGGTCAACTCCAGACAAGCGAATGGGGCCTTGCAGTCACCAGATCAACTCCAGACAAGCGAATGGGGATTGCAGTCACCAGGTCAACCCCAGACAAGCCTACGGGGTCTTGCAGCCACCAGGTCAACCCAATGCAAACGAATGGAACCTTGCACACACCAGGTCAACTCCAATCAAGCGAATGGGGCCTTGCAGACACCAGGTGAACTCCAGACAAGCGAATGGGGCCTTGCAGCCAACAGGTCAACCCCAGGCAAGCGAATGGGGCCTCGCAGCCAACAGGTCAACCCCAGGCAAGCGAATGGGGCCTTGCAGCCACCAGGTCAACCCCAGGCAAGCAAATGGGGCCTTGCAGCCACCAGGTCAACCCCAGCTAAGAGAATGGGGCCTGGCACCGGTTCTGGGGGCACTCCTTAAAAGCTTAAGCCCGGGTCACGGGGGTACTTGATAGAGGCTTAAGCCCCTGGTGGTTGTGCGAGTCCTCAGTCCACACTCACGGTGTTTGTTTGGGAGTGTAGCCCCGGCCTGCAGCAAGTTGGGGCAGCAGCCCAACCCCAGGCATGCCTAGAAGGAATTTTGGAGCCCAGCTCAAGCCCAGGGAAGCGAATGGGGCCTTGCAGCCACCAGGTCAACCCCAGGGAAGCGAATGGGGCCTTGCAGCCACCAGCTCAACTCCAGACAAGCCTCCGGGGCCTTGCAGCCACAAGGTCAACCCCCTGCAGGCCTTTGGGGCCCTGCAGCCACCAGGTCAACCCCACGAAAACGAATGGGGCCTTGCACCCACCAGGTCAACGCAATGCAAGCGAATGGGGCCTTGCAGACACCAGGTCAACGCAATGCAAGCTAATGGGGCCTTGCAGACAACATGTCAACCCAATGCAAGCGAAAGTGGCCTTGCAGCCACAGGGTCCACTCATTGCCAGTGAGTGGGGCCCTGCAGCCACCAGGTCAACCCCAGGAGAGCGAATGGGGCCTTGCAGCCACCAGGTCAACTCAATCCAACTGAATGGGGCCTTGCAGCCACGAAGTCAACCCCGGACAAGAGAATTGGGCTTGCATCTACCAGGTCAACCCCCTGCAGGCCTATCTAGCACTGCAGCCACCAGGTGAACCCCAAGAAAGCCTACTGGGCATTGCAGACACCGGGTCAACCCAATTCAAGTGAAGGGGGCCTTACAGCCACAGGGTCAACCCCGAGCAAGCGAATGGGGCCTTGCAGCCACCAGGTCAATCCCAGACAATCGAACGGGGACTCGCAACCACCAGGTCAACCCCAGGCAAGTGAATGGGGCCTTGCAGACACCAGGTCAACCCCAGGCAAGCGAATGGGGCCTTGTAGCCACCAGGTCAACCCCAGGCAAGTGAATGGGGCCTTGCAGACACCAGGTCAACCCCAGGCAAGCGAATGGGGCCTTGCAGACACCAGGTCAACCCCAGGCAAGCGAATGGGGCCTTGTAGCTGCAGACACCAGGTCAACCCAATGCAAGCGAAAGTGGCCTTGCAGCCACAGGGTCCACTCATTGCCAGTGAGTGGGGCCCTGCAGCCACCAGGTCAACCCCAGGTAGAGCGAATGGGGCCCTCCAGCCACCAGGTCAACTGCCTGCAAGCCTATGGGGCCCTTCATCCACCAGGTCAACCCCAGGCAAGTGAATGGGGCCTTGAAGCCACCGGGTCAACCCCAGGTAAGCGAATGGGGCCTTGCAGCCACCCGGTCAACCCCAGGCAAGCGAATGGGGCCTTGCAGCCACCAGGTCAACCCCAGGCAAGCGAACGGGGCCTTGCAGCCACCAGGTCAACCCCAGGCAAGCGAACGGGGCCTTGCAACCACCAGGTCAACCCCCAGGCAAGCGAACGGGGCCTTGCAGCCACCAGGTCAACCCCAGGCAAGTGAATGGGGCCTTGCAGCCACCAGCTCAACCCCGTAGAAGTGAATGGGGCCTTGCAGCCACCAGCTCAATCCCAGGCAAGTGAATGGGCCCTTGCAGACACCAGGTCAACCCCAGGAAAGCAAATGGGGCCATGCAGCCACCAGGTCAACCCCAGGCAAGTGAATAGGGCCTTGCAGCCACCAGGTCAACCCCAGGCAAGCAAATGGGGCCTTCCAGGACCAGGTCAACCCCAGGAAAGCAAATGGGGCCTTGCAGCCACCAGGTCAACCCCAGGCAAGCCTACGGGGCCTTGCAGCCACCAGGTCAACCCCAGGCAAGCGAATGGGGCCTTGCAGCCACCAGGTCAACCCCAGGCAAGCGAATGCGGCGTTGCAGTCACCAGGTCAACTCCAGACAAGCGAATGGGGCCTTGCAGTCACCAGATCAACTCCAGACAAGCGAATGGGGATTGCAGTCACCAGGTCAACCCCAGACAAGCCTACGGGGTCTTGCAGCCACCAGGTCAACCCAATGCAAACGAATGGAACCTTGCACACACCAGGTCAACTCCAATCAAGCGAATGGGGCTTGCAGACACGAGGTGAACTCCAGACAAGCGAATGGGGCCTTGCAGCCAACAGGTCAATTCCAGGCAAGCGAATGGGGCCTTGCAGCCACCAGGTCTAGCCCAGACAAGCGAATGGGGCCTTGCAGCCACCAGGTCAACACCAGGCAAGCGAATGGGGCCTTGCAGCCACCAGGTCAACCCCAGGCAAGCGAACGGGGCCTTGCAGCCACCAGGTCAACCCCAGGCAAGCGAACGGGGCCTTGCAATCACCAGGTCAACCCCAGGCAAGCGAACGGGGACTCGCAACCACCAGGTCAACCCCAGGCAAGTGAATGGGGCCTTGCAGACACCAGGTCAACCCCAGGCAAGCGAATGGGGCCTTGTAGCCACCAGGTCAACCCCAGGCAAGCGAATGGGGCCTTGCAGCCACCAGGTCAACTCCAGACAAGCCTCCGGGGACTTGCAGCCACAAAGTCAACCCCCTGCACGCCTTTGGGGCCCTGCAGCCACCATGTCAACCCCAGGAAAACGAATGGGGCCTTGCAGCCATCAGGTCAACCCCAGGCAAGCGAATGGGGCCTTGCAGCCACCAGGTCAATTCCAGGCAAGCGAATGGGGCCTTGCAGCCACCAGGTCTACCCCAGACAAGCGAATGGAGCCTTGGAGCCACCAGCTCAACCCCATACAAGTGAATGGGGCCTTGCAGCCACCAGCTCAATCCCAGGCAAGTGAATGGGCCCTTGCAGACACCAGGTCAACCCCAGGAAAGCAAATGGGGCCATGCAGCCACCAGGTCAACCCCAGGCAAGTGAATAGGGCCTTGCAGCCACCAGGTCAACCCCAGGCAAGCAAATGGGGCCTTCCAGGACCAGGTCAACCCCAGGAAAGCAAATGGGGCCTTGCAGCCACCAGGTCAACCCCAGGCAAGCCTACGGGGCCTTGCAGCCACCAGGTCAACCCCAGGCAAGCGAATGGGGCCTTGCAGCCACCAGGTCAACCCCAGGCAAGCGAATGCGGCGTTGCAGTCACCAGGTCAACTCCAGACAAGCGAATGGGGCCTTGCAGTCACCAGATCAACTCCAGACAAGCGAATGGGGATTGCAGTCACCAGGTCAACCCCAGACAAGCCTACGGGGTCTTGCAGCCACCAGGTCAACCCAATGCAAACGAATGGAACCTTGCACACACCAGGTCAACTCCAATCAAGCGAATGGGGCTTGCAGACACGAGGTGAACTCCAGACAAGCGAATGGGGCCTTGCAGCCAACAGGTCAATTCCAGGCAAGCGAATGGGGCCTTGCAGCCACCAGGTCTAGCCCAGACAAGCGAATGGGGCCTTGCAGCCACCAGGTCTACACCAGGCAAGCGAATGGGGCCTTGCAGCCACCAGGTCAACCCCAGGCAAGCGAACGGGGCCTTGCAGCCACCAGGTCAACCCCAGGCAAGCGAACGGGGCCTTGCAATCACCAGGTCAACCCCAGGCAAGCGAACGGGGACTCGCAACCACCAGGTCAACCCCAGGCAAGTGAATGGGGCCTTGCAGACACCAGGTCAACCCCAGGCAAGCGAATGGGGCCTTGCAGCCACCAGGTCAACCCCAGGCAAGCGAATGGGGCCTTGCAGCCACCAGGTCAACTCCAGACAAGCCTCCAGGACTTGCAGCCACAAAGTCAACCCTCTGCACGCCTTTGGGGCCCTGCAGCCACCATGTCAACCCCAGGAAAACGAATGGGGCCTTGCAGCCATCAGGTCAACCCCAGGCAAGCGAATGGGGCCTTGCAGCCACCAGGTCTACCCCAGACAAGCGAATGGGGCCTTGGAGCCACCAGCTGAACCCCATACAAGTGAATGGGGCCTTGCAGCCACCAGCTCAATCCCAGGCAAGTGAATGGGCCCTTGCAGACACCAGGTCAACCCCAGGAAAGCAAATGGGGCCTTGCAGGCAACAGGTCAACCCCAGGCAAGTGAATAGGGCCTTGCAGCCACCAGGTCAACCCCAGGCAAGCAAATGGGGCCTTCCAGCCACCAGGTCAACCCCAGGAAAGCAAATGGGGCCTTGCAGCCACCAGGTCAACCCCAGGCAAGCCTACGGGGCCTTGCAGCCACCAGGTCAACCCCAGGCAAGCGAATGGGGCCTTGCAGCCACCAGGTCAACCCCAGGCAAGCGAATGCGGCGTTGCAGTCACCAGGTCAACTCCAGACAAGCGAATGGGGCCTTGCAGTCACCAGATCAACTCCAGACAAGCGAATGGGGATTGCAGTCACCAGGTCAACCCCAGACAAGCCTACGGGGTCTTGCAGCCACCAGGTCAACCCAATGCAAACGAATGGAACCTTGCACACACCAGGTCAACTCCAATCAAGCGAATGGGGCCTTGCAGACACCAGGTGAACTCCAGACAAGCGAATGGGGCCTTGCAGCCAACAGGTCAACCCCAGGCAAGCGAATGGGGCCTCGCAGCCAACAGGTCAACCCCAGGCAAGCGAATGGGGCCTTGCAGCCACCAGGTCAACCCCAGGCAAGCAAATGGGGCCTTGCAGCCACCAGGTCAACCCCAGCTAAGAGAATGGGGCCTGGCACCGGTTCTGGGGGCACTCCTTAAAAGCTTAAGCCCGGGTCACGGGGGTACTTGATAGAGGCTTAAGCCCCTGGTGGTTGTGCGAGTCCTCAGTCCACACTCACGGTGTTTGTTTGGGAGTGTAGCCCCGGCCTGCAGCAAGTTGGGGCAGCAGCCCAACCCCAGGCATGCCTAGAGGGAATTTTGGAGCCCAGCTCAAGCACAGGGAAGCGAATGGGGCCTTGCAGCCACCAGGTCAACCCCAGGGAAGCGAATGGGGCCTTGCAGCCACCAGCTCAACTCCAGACAAGCCTCCGGGGCCTTGCAGCCACAAGGTCAACCCCCTGCAGGCCTTTGGGGCCCTGCAGCCACCAGGTCAACCCCACGAAAACGAATGGGGCCTTGCAGCCACCAGGTCAACGCAATGCAAGCGAATGGGGCCTTGCAGACACCAGGTCAACGCAATGCAAGCTAATGGGGCCTTGCAGACAACATGTCAACCCAATGCAAGTGAAAGTGGCCTTGCAGCCACAGGGTCCACTCATTGCCATTGAGTGGGGCCCTGCAGCCACCAGGTCAACCCCAGGAGAGCGAATGGGGCCTTGCAGCCACCAGGTCAACTCAATCCAACTGAATGGGGCCTTGCTGCCACGAAGTCAACCCCGGACAAGAGAATTGGGCTTGCATCTACCAGGTCAACCCCCTGCAGGCCTATCTAGCACTGCAGCCACCAGGTGAACCCCAAGAAAGCCTACTGGGCATTGCAGACACCGGGTCAACCCAATTCAAGTGAAGGGGGCCTTACAGCCACAGGGTCAACCCCGAGCAAGCGAATGGGGCCTTGCAGCCACCAGGTCAATCCCAGACAATCGAATGGGGCCTTCCAGCCACCAGGTCAACCCCAGGTAGAGCGAATGGGGCCCTCCACCCACCAGGTCAACTGCCTGCAAGCCTATGGGGCCCTTCATCCACCAGGTCAACCCCAGGCAAGTGAATGGGGCCTTGAAGCCACCAGGTCAACCCCAGGTAAGCGAATGGGGCCTTGCAGCCACCCGGTCAACCCCAGGCAAGCGAATGGGGCCTTGCAGCCACCAGGTCAACCCCAGGCAAGCGAACGGGGCCTTGCAGCCACCAGGTCAACCCCAGGCAAGCGAACGGGGCCTTGCAACCACCAGGTCAACCCCCAGGCAAGCGAACGGGGCCTTGCAGCCACCAGGTCAACCCCAGGCAAGTGAATGGGGCCTTGCAGCCACCAGCTCAACCCCGTGGAAGTGAATGGGGCCTTGCAGCCACCAGCTCAATCCCAGGCAAGTGAATGGGCCCTTGCAGACACCAGGTCAACCCCAGGAAAGCAAATGGGGCCATGCAGCCACCAGGTCAACCCCAGGCAAGTGAATAGGGCCTTGCAGCCACCAGGTCAACCCCAGGCAAGCAAATGGGGCCTTCCAGGACCAGGTCAACCCCAGGAAAGCAAATGGGGCCTTGCAGCCACCAGGTCAACCCCAGGCAAGCCTACGGGGCCTTGCAGCCACCAGGTCAACCCCAGGCAAGCGAATGGGGCCTTGCAGCCACCAGGTCAACCCCAGGCAAGCGAATGCGGCGTTGCAGTCACCAGGTCAACTCCAGACAAGCGAATGGGGCTTTGCAGTCACCAGATCAACTCCAGACAAGCGAATGGGGATTGCAGTCACCAGGTCAACCCCAGACAAGCCTACGGGGTCTTGCAGCCACCAGGTCAACCCAATGCAAACGAATGGAACCTAGCACACACCAGGTCAACTCCAATCAAGCGAATGGGGCTTGCAGACACGAGGTGAACTCCAGACAAGCGAATGGGGCCTTGCAGCCAACAGGTCAATTCCAGGCAAGCGAATGGGGCCTTGCAGCCACCAGGTCTAGCCCAGACAAGCGAATGGGGCCTTGCAGCCACCAGGTCTACACCAGGCAAGCGAATGGGGCCTTGCAGCCACCAGGTCAACCCCAGGCAAGCGAACGGGGCCTTGCAGCCACCAGGTCAACCCCAGGCAAGCGAACGGGGCCTTGCAATCACCAGGTCAACCCCAGGCAAGCGAACGGGGACTCGCAACCACCAGGTCAACCCCAGGCAAGTGAATGGGGCCTTGCAGACACCAGGTCAACCCCAGGCAAGCGAATGGGGCCTTGCAGCCACCAGGTCAACCCCAGGCAAGCGAATGGGGCCTTGCAGCCACCAGGTCAACTCCAGACAAGCCTCCAGGACTTGCAGCCACAAAGTCAACCCTCTGCACGCCTTTGGGGCCCTGCAGCCACCATGTCAACCCCAGGAAAACGAATGGGGCCTTGCAGCCATCAGGTCAACCCCAGGCAAGCGAATGGGGCCTTGCAGCCACCAGGTCTACCCCAGACAAGCGAATGGGGCCTTGGAGCCACCAGCTGAACCCCATACAAGTGAATGGGGCCTTGCAGCCACCAGCTCAATCCCAGGCAAGTGAATGGGCCCTTGCAGACACCAGGTCAACCCCAGGAAAGCAAATGGGGCCTTGCAGGCAACAGGTCAACCCCAGGCAAGTGAATAGGGCCTTGCAGCCACCAGGTCAACCCCAGGCAAGCAAATGGGGCCTTCCAGCCACCAGGTCAACCCCAGGAAAGCAAATGGGGCCTTGCAGCCACCAGGTCAACCCCAGGCAAGCCTACGGGGCCTTGCAGCCACCAGGTCAACCCCAGGCAAGCGAATGGGGCCTTGCAGCCACCAGGTCAACCCCAGGCAAGCGAATGCGGCGTTGCAGTCACCAGGTCAACTCCAGACAAGCGAATGGGGCCTTGCAGTCACCAGATCAACTCCAGACAAGCGAATGGGGATTGCAGTCACCAGGTCAACCCCAGACAAGCCTACGGGGTCTTGCAGCCACCAGGTCAACCCAATGCAAACGAATGGAACCTTGCACACACCAGGTCAACTCCAATCAAGCGAATGGGGCCTTGCAGACACCAGGTGAACTCCAGACAAGCGAATGGGGCCTTGCAGCCAACAGGTCAACCCCAGGCAAGCGAATGGGGCCTCGCAGCCAACAGGTCAACCCCAGGCAAGCGAATGGGGCCTTGCAGCCACCAGGTCAACCCCAGGCAAGCAAATGGGGCCTTGCAGCCACCAGGTCAACCCCAGCTAAGAGAATGGGGCCTGGCACCGGTTCTGGGGGCACTCCTTAAAAGCTTAAGCCCGGGTCACGGGGGTACTTGATAGAGGCTTAAGCCCCTGGTGGTTGTGCGAGTCCTCAGTCCACACTCACGGTGTTTGTTTGGGAGTGTAGCCCCGGCCTGCAGCAAGTTGGGGCAGCAGCCCAACCCCAGGCATGCCTAGAGGGAATTTTGGAGCCCAGCTCAAGCCCAGGGAAGCGAATGGGGCCTTGCAGTCACCAGGTCAACCCCAGGCAAGCGAATGGGGCCTTGCAGCCACCAGCTCAACTCCAGACAAGCCTCCGGGGCAAATGGGGCCTTGCAGCCACAAGGTCAACCCCCTGCAGGCCTTTGGGGCCCTGCAGCCACCAGGTCCACCCCACGAAAACGAATGGGGCCTTGCAGCCACCAGGTCAACGCAATGCAAGCGAATGGGGCCTTGCAGACACCAGGTCAACGCAATGCAAGCTAATGGGGCCTTGCAGACAACATGTCAACCCAATGCAAGCGAATGTGGCCTTGCAGCCACAGGGTCCACCCATTGCCAGTGAGTGGGGCCCTGCAGCCACCTGGTCAACCCCAGGAGAGCGAATGGGGCCTTGCAGCCACCAGGTCAACTCAATCCCCCTGAATGGGGCCTTTCAGCCACGAAGTCAACCCCTGACAAGAGAATGGGGCTTGCATCTACCAGGTCAACCCCCTGCAGGCCTATCTAGCACTGCAGCCACCAGGTGAACCCCAAGAAAGCCTACTGGGCATTGCAGACACCGGGTCAACCCAATTCAAATGAAGGGGGCATTACAGCCACAGGGTCAACCCCGAGCAAGCGAATGGGGCCTTGCAGCCACCAGGTCAATCCCAGACAATCGAATGGGGCCTTCCAGCCACCAGGTCAACCCCAGGTAGAGCGAATGGGGCCCTCCAGCCACCAGGTCAACTGCCTGCAAGCCTATGGGGCCCTTCATCCACCAGGTCAACCCCAGGCAAGTGAATGGGGCCTTGAAGCCACCAGGTCAACCCCAGGTAAGCGAATGGGGCCTTGCAGCCACCAGGTCAACCCCAGGCAAGCGAATGGGGCCTTGCAGCCACCAGGTCTACCCCAGACAAGCGAATGGAGCCTTGGAGCCACCAACTCAACCCCATACAAGTGAATGGGGCCTTGCAGCCACCAGCTCAATCCCAGGCAAGTGAATGGGCCCTTGCAGACACCAGGTCAACCCCAGGAAAGCAAATGGGGCCTTGCAGGCAACAGGCCAACCCCAGGCAAGTGAATAGGTCCTTGCAGCCACCAGGTCAACCCCAGGCAAGCAAATGGGGCCTTCCAGCCACCAGGTCAACCCCAGGAAAGCAAATGGGGCCTTGCAGCCACCAGGTCAACCCCAGGCAAGCCTACGGGGCCTTGCAGCCACCAGGTCAACCCCAGGCAAGCGAATGGGGCCTTGCAGCCACCAGGTCAACCCCAGGCAAGCGAATGAGGCGTTGCAGTCACCAGGTCAACTCCAGACAAGCGAATGGGGCCTTGCAGTCACCAGATCAACTCCAGACAAGCGAATGGGGATTGCAGTCACCAGGTCACCCCCAGACAAGCCTACGGGGTCTTGCAGCCACCAGGTCAACCCAATGCAAACGAATGGAACCTTGCACACACCAGGTCAACTCCAATCAAGCGAATGGGGCCTTGCAGACACCAGGTGAACTCCAGACAAGCGAATGGGGCCTTGCAGCCAACAGGTCAACCCCAGGCAAGCGAATGGGGCCTCGCAGCCAACAGGTCAACCCCAGGCAAGCGAATGGGGCCTTGCAGCCACCAGGTCAACCCCAGGCAAGCAAATGGGGCCTTGCAGCCACCAGGTCAACCCCAGCTAAGAGAATGGGGCCTGGCACCGGTTCTGGGGGCACTCCTTAAAAGCTTAAGCCCGGGTCACGGGGGTACTTGATAGAGGCTTAAGCCCCTGGTGGTTGTGCGAGTCCTCAGTCCACACTCACGGTGTTTGTTTGGGAGTGTAGCCCCGGCCTGCAGCAAGTTGGGGCAGCAGCCCAACCCCAGGCATGCCTAGAGGGAATTTTGGAGCCCAGCTCAAGCACAGGGTGCAGCCACCTGGTCAACCCCAGGAGAGCGAATGGGGCCTTGCAGCCACCAGGTCAACTCAATCCCCCTGAATGGGGCCTTTCAGCCACGAAGTCAACCCCTGACAAGAGAATGGGGCTTGCATCTACCAGGTCAACCCCCTGCAGGCCTATCTAGCACTGCAGCCACCAGGTGAACCCCAAGAAAGCCTACTGGGCATTGCAGACACCGGGTCAACCCAATTCAAATGAAGGGGGCCTTACAGCCACAGGGTCAACCCCGAGCAAGCGAATGGGGCCTTGCAGCCACCAGGTCAACCCCAGGGAAGCGAATGGGGCCTTGCAGCCACCAGGTCAACCCCAGGCAAGCAAATGGGGCCTTCCAGCCACCAGGTCAACCCCAGGAAAGCAAATGGGGCCTTGCAGCCACCAGGTCAACCCCAGGCAAGCCTACGGGGCCTTGCAGCCACCAGGTCAACCCCAGGCAAGCGAATGGGGCCTTGCAGCCACCAGGTCAACCCCAGGCAAGCGAATGCGGCGTTGCAGTCACCAGGTCAACTCCAGACAAGCGAATGGGGCCTTGCAGTCACCAGATCAACTCCAGACAAGCGAATGGGGATTGCAGTCACCAGGTCAACCCCAGACAAGCCTACGGGGTCTTGCAGCCACCAGGTCAACCCAATGCAAACGAATGGAACCTTGCACACACCAGGTCAACTCCAATCAAGCGAATGGGGCCTTGCAGACACCAGGTGAACTCCAGACAAGCGAATGGGGCCTTGCAGCCAACAGGTCAACCCCAGGCAAGCGAATGGGGCCTCGCAGCCAACAGGTCAACCCCAGGCAAGCGAATGGGGCCTTGCAGCCACCAGGTCAACCCCAGGCAAGCAAATGGGGCCTTGCAGCCACCAGGTCAACCCCAGCTAAGAGAATGGGGCCTGGCACCGGTTCTGGGGGCACTCCTTAAAAGCTTAAGCCCGGGTCACGGGGGTACTTGATAGAGGCTTAAGCCCCTGGTGGTTGTGCGAGTCCTCAGTCCACACTCACGGTGTTTGTTTGGGAGTGTAGCCCCGGCCTGCAGCAAGTTGGGGCAGCAGCCCAACCCCAGGCATGCCTAGAGGGAATTTTGGAGCCCAGCTCAAGCACAGGGAAGCGAATGGGGCCTTGCAGCCACCAGGTCAACCCCAGGGAAGCGAATGGGGCCTTGCAGCCACCAGCTCAACTCCAGACAAGCCTCCGGGGCCTTGCAGCCACAAGGTCAACCCCCTGCAGGCCTTTGGGGCCCTGCAGCCACCAGGTCAACCCCACGAAAACGAATGGGGCCTTGCAGCCACCAGGTCAACGCAATGCAAGCGAATGGGGCCTTGCAGACACCAGGTCAACGCAATGCAAGCTAATGGGGCCTTGCAGACAACATGTCAACCCAATGCAAGTGAAAGTGGCCTTGCAGCCACAGGGTCCACTCATTGCCAGTGAGTGGGGCCCTGCAGCCACCAGGTCAACCCCAGGAGAGCGAATGGGGCCTTGCAGCCACCAGGTCAACTCAATCCAACTGAATGGGGCCTTGCAGCCACGAAGTCAACCCCGGACAAGAGAATGGGGCTTGCATCTACCAGGTCAACCCCCTGCAGGCCTATCTAGCACTGCAGCCACCAGGTGAACCCCAAGAAAGCCTACTGGGCATTGCAGACACCGGGTCAACCCAATTCAAGTGAAGGGGGCCTTACAGCCACAGGGTCAACCCCGAGCAAGCGAATGGGGCCTTGCAGCGACCAGGTCAATCCCAGACAATCGAATGGGGCCTTCCAGCCACCAGGTCAACCCCAGGTAGAGCGAATGGGGCCCTCCAGCCACCAGGTCAACTGCCTGCAAGCCTATGGGGCCCTTCATCCACCAGGTCAACCCCAGGCAAGTGAATGGGGCCTTGAAGCCACCAGGTCAACCCCAGGTAAGCGAATGGGGCCTTGCAGCCACCCGGTCAACCCCAGGCAAGCGAATGGGGCCTTGCAGCCACCAGGTCAACCCCAGGCAAGCGAACGGGGCCTTGCAGCCACCAGGTCAACCCCAGGCAAGCGAACGGGGCCTTGCAACCACCAGGTCAACCCCCAGGCAAGCGAACGGGGCCTTGCAGCCACCAGGTCAACCCCAGGCAAGTGAATGGGGCCTTGCAGCCACCAGCTCAACCCCGTGGAAGTGAATGAGGCCTTGCAGCCACCAGCTCAATCCCAGGCAAGTGAATGGGCCCTTGCAGACACCAGGTCAACCCCAGGAAAGCAAATGGGGCCATGCAGCCACCAGGTCAACCCCAGGCAAGTGAATAGGGCCTTGCAGCCACCAGGTCAACCCCAGGCAAGCAAATGGGGCCTTCCAGGACCAGGTCAACCCCAGGAAAGCAAATGGGGCCTTGCAGCCACCAGATCAACCCCAGGCAAGCCTACGAATGGGGCCTTGCAGCCACCAGGTCAACCCCAGGCAAGCGAATGCGGCGTTGCAGTCACCAGGTCAACTCCAGACAAGCGAATGGGGCCTTGCAGTCACCAGATCAACTCCAGACAAGCGAATGGGGATTGCAGTCACCAGGTCAACCCCAGACAAGCCTACGGGGTCTTGCAGCCACCAGGTCAACCCAATGCAAACGAATGGAACCTAGCACACACCAGGTCAACTCCAATCAAGCGAATGGGGCTTGCAGACACGAGGTGAACTCCAGACAAGCGAATGGGGCCTTGCAGCCAACAGGTCAATTCCAGGCAAGCGAATGGGGCCTTGCAGCCACCAGGTCTAGCCCAGACAAGCGAATGGGGCCTTGCAGCCACCAGGTCAACACCAGGCAAGCGAATGGGGCCTTGCAGCCACCAGGTCAACCCCAGGCAAGCGAACGGGGCCTTGCAGCCACCAGGTCAACCCCAGGCAAGCGAACGGGGCCTTGCAATCACCAGGTCAACCCCAGGCAAGCGAACGGGGACTCGCAACCACCAGGTCAACCCCAGGCAAGTGAATGGGGCCTTGCAGACACCAGGTCAACCCCAGGCAAGCGAATGGGGCCTTGTAGCCACCAGGTCAACCCCAGGCAAGCGAATGGGGCCTTGCAGCCACCAGGTCAACTCCAGACAAGCCTCCGGGGACTTGCAGCCACAAAGTCAACCCCCTGCACGCCTTTGGGGCCCTGCAGCCACCATGTCAACCCCAGGAAAACGAATGGGGCCTTGCAGCCATCAGGTCAACCCCAGGCAAGCGAATGGGGCCTTGCAGCCACCAGGTCAATTCCAGGCAAGCGAATGGGGCCTGGCAGCCACCAGGTCTACCCCAGACAAGCGAATGGAGCCTTGGAGCCACCAGCTCAACCCCATAGAAGTGAATGGGGCCTTGCAGCCACCAGCTCAATCCCAGGCAAGTGAATGGGCCCTTGCAGACACCAGGTCAACCCCAGGAAAGCAAATGGGGCCTTGCAGGCAACAGGCCAACCCCAGGCAAGTGAATAGGGCCTTGCAGCCACCAGGTCAACCCCAGGCAAGTGAATGGGGCCTTGCAGCCACCAGGTCTACCCCGGACAAGCGAGTGGGGCCTTGGAGCCACCAGCTCAACCCCGTAGAAGTGAATGGGGCCTTTCAGCCACCAGCTCAATCCCAGGCAAGTGAATGGGCATTGCAGACACCAGGTCAACCCCAGGAAAGCAAATGGGGCCATGCAGCCACCAGGTCAACCCCAGGCAAGTGAATAGGGCCTTGCAGCCACCAGGTCAACCCCAGGCAAGCAAATGGGGCCTTCCATGACCAGGTCAACCCCAGGAAACAAATGGGGCCTTGCAGCCACCAGGTCAACCCCAGGCAAGCCTACGGGGCCTTGCAGCCACCAGGTCAACCCCAGCCAAGCGAATGGGGCCTTGCAGCCACCAGGTCAACCCCAGGCAAGCGAATGCGGCGTTGCAGTCACCAGGTCAACTCCAGACAAGCGAATGGGGCCTTGCAGTCACCAGATCAACTCCAGACAAGCGAATGGGGATTGCAGTCACCAGGTCAACCCCAGACAAGCCTACGGGGTCTTGCAGCCACCAGGTCAACCCAATGCAAACGAATGGAACCTTGCACACACCAGGTCAACTCCAATCAAGCGAATGGGGCTTGCAGACACGAGGTGAACTCCAGACAAGCGAATGGGGCCTTGCAGCCAACAGGTCAATTCCAGGCAAGCGAATGGGGCCTTGCAGCCACCAGGTCTAGCCCAGACAAGCGAATGGGGCCTTGCAGCCACCAGGTCAACACCAGGCAAGCGAATGGGGCCTTGCAGCCACCAGGTCAACCCCAGGCAAGCGAACGGGGCCTTGCAGCCACCAGGTCAACCCCAGGCAAGCGAACGGGGCCTTGCAATCACCAGGTCAACCCCAGGCAAGCGAACGGGGACTCGCAACCACCAGGTCAACCCCAGGCAAGTGAATGGGGCCTTGCAGACCCCAGGTCAACCCCAGGCAAGCGAATGGGGCCTTGCAGCCACCAGGTCAACCCCAGGCAAGCGAATGGGGCCTTGCAGCCACCAGGTCAACTCCAGACAAGCCTCCGGGGACTTGCAGCCACAAAGTCAACCCCCTGCACGCCTTTGGGGCCCTGCAGCCACCAGGTCAACCCCAGGTAAACGAATGGGCCCTTGCAGCCATCAGGTCAACCCCAGGCAAGCGAATGGGGCCTTGCAGCCACCAGGTCAATTCCAGGCAAGCGAATGGGGCCTTGCAGCCACCAGGTCTACCCCAGACAAGCGAATGGAGCCTTGGAGCCACCAACTCAACCCCATACAAGTGAATGGGGCCTTGCAGCCACCAGCTCAATCCCAGGCAAGTGAATGGGCCCTTGCAGACACCAGGTCAACCCCAGGAAAGCAAATGGGGCCTTGCAGGCAACAGGCCAACCCCAGGCAAGTGAATAGGGCCTTGCAGCCACCAGGTCAACCCCAGGCAAGCAAATGGGGCCTTCCAGCCACCAGGTCAACCCCAGGAAAGCAAATGGGGCCTTGCAGCCACCAGGTCAACCCCAGGCAAGCCTACGGGGCCTTGCAGCCACCAGGTCAACCCCAGGCAAGCGAATGGGGCCTTGCAGCCACCAGGTCAACCCCAGGCAAGCGAATGCGGCGTTGCAGTCACCAGGTCAACCCCAGGCAAGCAAATGGGGCCTTCCAGGACCAGGTCAACCCCAGGAAAGCAAATGGGGCCTTGCAGCCACCAGGTCAACCCCAGGCAAGCCTACGGGGCCTTGCAGCCACCAGGTCAACCCCAGGCAAGCGAATGGGGCCTTGCAGCCACCAGGTCAACCCCAGGCAAGCGAATGCGGCGTTGCAGTCACCAGGTCAACTCCAGACAAGCGAATGGGGCTTTGCAGTCACCAGATCAACTCCAGACAAGCGAATGGGGATTGCAGTCACCAGGTCAACCCCAGACAAGCCTACGGGGTCTTGCAGCCACCAGGTCAACCCAATGCAAACGAATGGAACCTAGCACACACCAGGTCAACTCCAATCAAGCGAATGGGGCTTGCAGACACGAGGTGAACTCCAGACAAGCGAATGGGGCCTTGAAGCCAACAGGTCAATTCCAGGCAAGCGAATGGGGCCTTGAAGCCACCAGGTCTAGCCCAGACAAGCGAATGGGGCCTTGCAGCCACCAGGTCTACACCAGGCAAGCGAATGGGGCCTTGCAGCCACCAGGTCAACCCCAGGCAAGCGAACGGGGCCTTGCAGCCACCAGGTCAACCCCAGGCAAGCGAACGGGGCCTTGCAATCACCAGGTCAACCCCAGGCAAGCGAACGGGGACTCGCAACCACCAGGTCAACCCCAGGCAAGTGAATGGGGCCTTGCAGACACCAGGTCAACCCCAGGCAAGCGAATGGGGCCTTGCAGCCACCAGGTCAACCCCAGGCAAGCGAATGGGGCCTTGCAGCCACCAGGTCAACTCCAGACAAGCCTCCAGGACTTGCAGCCACAAAGTCAACCCTCTGCACGCCTTTGGGGCCCTGCAGCCACCATGTCAACCCCAGGAAAACGAATGGGGCCTTGCAGCCATCAGGTCAACCCCAGGCAAGCGAATGGGGCCTTGCAGCCACCAGGTCTACCCCAGACAAGCGAATGGGGCCTTGGAGCCACCAGCTGAACCCCATACAAGTGAATGGGGCCTTGCAGCCACCAGCTCAATCCCAGGCAAGTGAATGGGCCCTTGCAGACACCAGGTCAACCCCAGGAAAGCAAATGGGGCCTTGCAGGCAACAGGTCAACCCCAGGCAAGTGAATAGGGCCTTGCAGCCACCAGGTCAACCCCAGGCAAGCAAATGGGGCCTTCCAGCCACCAGGTCAACCCCAGGAAAGCAAATGGGGCCTTGCAGCCACCAGGTCAAGCCCAGGCAAGCCTACGGGGCCTTGCAGCCACCAGGTCAACCCCAGGCAAGCGAATGGGGCCTTGCAGCCACCAGGTCAACCCCAGGCAAGCGAATGCGGCGTTGCAGTCACCAGGTCAACTCCAGACAAGCGAATGGGGCCTTGCAGTCACCAGATCAACTCCAGACAAGCGAATGGGGATTGCAGTCACCAGGTCAACCCCAGACAAGCCTACGGGGTCTTGCAGCCACCAGGTCAACCCAATGCAAACGAATGGAACCTTGCACACACCAGGTCAACTCCAATCAAGCGAATGGGGCCTTGCAGACACCAGGTGAACTCCAGACAAGCGAATGGGGCCTTGCAGCCAACAGGTCAACTCCAGGCAAGCGAATGGGGCCTCGCAGCCAACAGGTCAACCCCAGGCAAGCGAATGGGGCCTTGCAGCCACCAGGTCAACCCCAGGCAAGCAAATGGGGCCTTGCAGCCACCAGGTCAACCCCAGCTAAGAGAATGGGGCCTGGCACCGGTTCTGGGGGCACTCCTTAAAAGCTTAAGCCCGGGTCACGGGGGTACTTGATAGAGGCTTAAGCCCCTGGTGGTTGTGCGAGTCCTCAGTCCACACTCACGGTGTTTGTTTGGGAGTGTAGCCCCGGCCTGCAGCAAGTTGGGGCAGCAGCCCAACCCCAGGCATGCCTAGAGGGAATTTTGGAGCCCAGCTCAAGCACAGGGAAGCGAATGGGGCCTTGCAGCCACCAGGTCAACCCCAGGGAAGCGAATGGGGCCTTGCAGCCACCAGCTCAACTCCAGACAAGCCTCCGGGGCCTTGCAGCCACAAGGTCAACCCCCTGCAGGCCTTTGGGGCCTTGCAGCCACCAGGTCAACCCCAGGAAACGAATGGGGCCTTGCAGCCACCAGGTCAACCCCAGGCAAGCCTATGGGGCCTTGCAGCCACCAGGTCAACCCCAGGCAAGCGAATGGGGCCTTGCAGCCACCAGGTCAACCCCAGGCAAGCGAATGCGGCGTTGCAGTCACCAGGTCAACTCCAGACAAGCGAATGGGGCCTTGCAGTCACCAGATCAACTGCAGACAAGCGAATGGGGATTGCAGTCACCAGGTCAACCCCAGACAAGCCTACGGGGTCTTGCAGCCACCAGGTCAACCCAATGCAAACGAATGGAACCTTGCACACACCAGGTCAACTCCAATCAAGCGAATGGGGCCTTGCAGACACCAGGTGAACTCCAGACAAGCGAATGGGGCCTTGCAGCCAACAGGTCAACCCCAGGCAAGCGAATGGGGCCTCGCAGCCAACAGGTCAACCCCAGGCAAGCGAATGGGGCCTTGCAGCCACCAGGTCAAACCCAGGCAAGCGAATGGGGCCTTGCAGCCACCAGGTCAATTCCAGGCAAGCGAATGGGGCCTGGCAGCCACCAGGTCTACCCCAGACAAGCGAATGGAGCCTTGGAGCCACCAGCTCAACCCCATAGAAGTGAATGGGGCCTTGCAGCCACCAGCTCAATCCCAGGCAAGTGAATGGGCCCTTGCAGACACCAGGTCAACCCCAGGAAAGCAAATGGGGCCTTGCAGGCAACAGGCCAACCCCAGGCAAGTGAATAGGGCCTTGCAGCCACCAGGTCAACCCCAGGCAAGTGAATGGGGCCTTGCAGCCACCAGGTCTACCCCGGACAAGCGAGTGGGGCCTTGGAGCCACCAGCTCAACCCCGTAGAAGTGAATGGGGCCTTGCAGCCACCAGCTCAATCCCAGGCAAGTGAATGGGCATTGCAGACACCAGGTCAACCCCAGGAAAGCAAATGGGGCCATGCAGCCACCAGGTCAACCCCAGGCAAGTGAATAGGGCCTTGCAGCCACCAGGTCAACCCCAGGCAAGCAAATGGGGCCTTCCAGGACCAGGTCAACCCCAGGAAACAAATGGGGCCTTGCAGCCACCAGGTCAACCCCAGGCAAGCCTACGGGGCCTTGCAGCCACCAGGTCAACCCCAGGCAAGCGAATGGGGCCTTGCAGCCACCAGGTCAACCCCAGGCAAGCGAATGCGGCGTTGCAGTCACCAGGTCAACTCCAGACAAGCGAATGGGGCCTTGCAGTCACCAGATCAACTCCAGACAAGCGAATGGGGATTGCAGTCACCAGGTCAACCCCAGACAAGCCTACGGGGTCTTGCAGCCACCAGGTCAACCCAATGCAAACGAATGGAACCTTGCACACACCAGGTCAACTCCAATCAAGCGAATGGGGCTTGCAGACACGAGGTGAACTCCAGACAAGCGAATGGGGCCTTGCAGCCAACAGGTCAATTCCAGGCAAGCGAATGGGGCCTTGCAGCCACCAGGTCTAGCCCAGACAAGCGAATGGGGCCTTGCAGCCACCAGGTCAACACCAGGCAAGCGAATGGGGCCTTGCAGCCACCAGGTCAACCCCAGGCAAGCGAACGGGGCCTTGCAGCCACCAGGTCAACCCCAGGCAAGCGAACGGGGCCTTGCAATCACCAGGTCAACCCCAGGCAAGCGAACGGGGACTCGCAACCACCAGGTCAACCCCAGGCAAGTGAATGGGGCCTTGCAGACCCCAGGTCAACCCCAGGCAAGCGAATGGGGCCTTGCAGCCACCAGGTCAACCCCAGGCAAGCGAATGGGGCCTTGCAGCCACCAGGTCAACTCCAGACAAGCCTCCGGGGACTTGCAGCCACAAAGTAAACCCCCTGCACGCCTTTGGGGCCCTGCAGCCACCAGGTCAACCCCAGGTAAACGAATGGGCCCTTGCAGCCATCAGGTCAACCCCAGGCAAGCGAATGGGGCCTTGCAGCCACCAGGTCAATTCCAGGCAAGCGAATGGGGCCTTGCAGCCACCAGGTCTACCCCAGACAAGCGAATGGAGCCTTGGAGCCACCAACTCAACCCCATACAAGTGAATGGGGCCTTGCAGCCACCAGCTCAATCCCAGGCAAGTGAATGGGCCCTTGCAGACACCAGGTCAACCCCAGGAAAGCAAATGGGGCCTTGCAGGCAACAGGCC